>NC_071531.1:51689886-51859886 GCF_026979565.1 Vidua chalybeata | reverse complement strand
CTTTTGTGGGAGATGAGGGTGCCCTGACTTTCAATGCACCTTGCTGGCAAATGCACGGCTGAGAAAGCACTTCATGGGCTTGTGCTCATACAGCCAGGATGTGGTCCTTGCCTTGTCACCCTGAGTATTGCACCCTGCAGTGCCAGCTCACTTAACAGAGCACAGCTCCTCATGCTTTAATTCCTTCCTCATGTTTATTTCAAGCTGTCTCATTCTTTGTTTCAAAAGTCATTTTGAAATTTGGTTTAATGGAAGCAATGGGGACTTCCTTCAGAAAGAGATATTTAGGAAGTGCAATTTACTTCTATGAGGTAAAGTCCCCACGTTTTCTGTCAATGCTTTCCAAGATGCCAGATTACTGGCAGAATTTATATTCACATTGACTTTAAAAAGAATATTATTTCCAGGAAAAATAGAAAGTAGTTGGGAAATCAGATGGCTAGAATAGGACTATATTTCAGATTCCAGACATCTGTCTTTGAAGCTGGGATTCACCTCTCAGGTGTACACAACTGTCTCCAGACCTCATCTAAATCTCTGTTCTTTTAAGTGAGCTCTGTGACTAAAATCTGAGTATAGTCAAAGGAAAAACAGCAATACAGTTAAGGGATTTGATTCAGTTGTGCACACATTAAGGTACCAATTGTCACTTGAGGGCATCTTGGTTACTTTATCTCTCTAGTAGCTGCCATTAAAAGTGAATACAGATCCTATATATATCCTCTGAGAAAACTGTCAGTCCATGTATTTGATGTTGATAACTTTAAGGTATATTGTGACATTAGGTTATTACTTGTAGATCACTAATCCAAACCAGTGAAATTTATAGAGCTGTTAAACAGATGTGATCTATTCAAATAATACATTGTATTTTGTACATGTCCAACAACAGACCCTGGAGCATAAAACTCAGAGAGCTGTAGAAGTTTGAGAAAAAAAAAAAAACAAGAAAAAATCCCTTGAAAACAACAAAACCAAAAAAAACCCAAACAAACAAATAAATAAATAAAAAAAACCACACACACAAAAAAAAAAAAAAAAAAAACAAAACAAAACAAAAAAAAAAAAAAAAAAACAAACAAAAAAAAACATAAAACCAAACCAAACCAAAAAGAACCCAAACTGGAACTTGTTTCCCAAGGGGGCTAGGGGGCTACAAATTTTTCAAACCTCTGATAAATATGACCTGAGGAATCTGACCAGACTTCAAAGTTTGACCTGAAAGGTTGAACCAGTTTTGGCACCCAATGTCCTTTCCACCCTATAGTCTGTCTCTTTTGTGTATCCACTTGAGACATTTTAGAGAGAAACATGAACAGTCTACAGTGAAGACAAGATTCGCCTCAAAAGTGACAGCATAACCAGGGCCAAGAGGTCCAGTTCCAACTCAAAGCAATTTACATCAATTTTCTTCTCAATATTATTTAAGAAGTTGTTCATGCACTTGTAATCAAAAAGCTGAATTTTTTAACAGAATCGAGCAAAATTCTAGAAAGGTGCTCTGAGATGCCAGCAGAGAATCTCTAAGCATAGCTCTTCTTACAGCTATGTTATTAGTATTTTTGTGACAACTGTAATTTAAAAATGCATGCAGTAGTTTTAAGTAGTCTTGAGTGAAATTATATCTATAAAATTATACCAAACACTACATTGGAAAAGAAGGATAGAGTCTTTATTGCTGTAGGACCTGTTAATCCTACTGATAAATCCTACTGATAAATGCGTGATTGATCTGATAAAGTCTATAAAGATTTCCAAAATGAATTTGACAAGATTCATCTCCAAAAGATATTCAACAAACAAAGCAGAACTGTGCTATTCTCATTTTAGCTGCCAATAATCTCATCTAGGCTCCCTTTCTGATAGTCTTATCCAGGTTCCCTTTTCTGTGAAAGGCTGGACCAGATGGTCTTTTGACTCTACACCTTATTTATTTATCTAATTTTATCCCAAATCAATCAGAGTCTGTCCATTGATCACTTCATTTTTTTAAAGAATAGACTGACTCTGATAACAAGTATGGACCTTCTGTGCTGTATATGATGGCTCCAATCTGAATGCAGACACACAGTGCCCTTCCTGATTAACCAGGAATCAAGTAGCTTAGAAAAACGTTTCCTTCATATTCCAAATATTCCATTTTGATATTTTCTATATTTTTGAATACTTTTCTATTGACCCTTTAATTATTTTATAGGAGTAGTTTCTGAAATAATAGGTGAAATATAATAGCCCCAGTAATTGCTATTTTAGGGAGAAATATACAACTGAAAAGTTATAACAGTCCTGAGATTATAGTAATTACTCTTAAATATTGTTTCTGACCTAAATATTTCTATGTGGTTTATCTTTTGAACAACTTTACTTGCCTTATAGTGGTATTCTTTACATTACATTTGACTTAAAGAAAGGTTTTCATTAAGTTTAATGACAGGTCATAATGAAAGCCAAAACATTCCATCCCCAAAACCTAGGATGTTCTCTTGTATGTTTTGAGAGATGATACAGTTGATGCATTGAAGAAACAGGAAGGTTATTACATGTATGATTTGGGTAGTATCAGTAACCCATATTTGCATGTTCATGGTTTTGTAGTACTTTAATGGCAAGAACTGCGCACTAGCATACTGTGAAAAATTCACCTTTATAAATTAATTAATAATATGTGGGATAACTATGATATAAATCCCAGAAAAAAGAATGGCAGTAGAAAAATTCCATTGCAGGTACTCTGCAGAGGTCTGCATTAAGTCATTTTACTAGGCTTTGAAAAGTTTTTCAGGCTCCTGCCTGATGTGTTTCAGTGGGAATATTTCTGGCATTCTGTTTCTATGGGCAGCTGGAAAGAGAAGATGGCAGTTCTGAAAACAAGTACATTTAAATTTGTCGAAGTTTTATTAAGACTAGATGTCTCTTTTTCACATGCTGATCATAATGTCACCTTCCACCGTGGAAAAGTATGGCTTTGTTTCCAGGCAAGGAGGTTTTGTTATAATAATTTTAGTGATTTATACCATCCTAATATATATATATATTATTTAAAGGACTTATTATCCTCTTTGAAATGAATAAATAGACTGACAAAGATGATGGCAGGTGATGTCTTAAGATGATATTTTACCAATACATAAAATGCATACAATGTATTTTCTATTCCCAATATGTATACCATATTGAGATAAATGTATTTACAAAGTGTTTGATTAGAGGCATATCTGCTTGTTCTCAAAACACAACTATCTTCAACTTGTCAAAGGATGACTCATCTCCAGCTGTCACCTTGCATTTACAAAGAAGGCTTTTCCTTTTCACAGACAGATGGCCTCATGTGAATGCTCATGAGAGCTGGTGTCAAAATTTGCAATGACTTTGATTCTGCAGGGTCATGTTTAATAATATCATGCAAATCTACAATTTAATTTTTCATCTCTAGCTAAAATATATTAATTTTATTTTATTTAGGAAGATAAACTGTGTGCTGTTGAGATATTTAGGATGGAAATATAAAAAATACTGAAGAATAATTTGGTTTTGTCCATTTATTTTCACTTAGCCTGCAATGACTATCAGAATTCCATTTTACTAAAAAACCTGAATATCTTTAAGAAATAGCTTCTGCTGGAAAGACATCTGCCACTAGATACCAAGGCCAAAGGAACTGAATGATGCGGAAACAGAGAGAACTATTTTCCACTAATAAAAAATCCTATCCCAAAACTCCAAACAATGTCTATGTCCACAAACAGCTGTACGGGGGAAAAAAATGTTTTAGTAGATACAGATTAGAGAAAGCAAGTAGCTTTTCTAGTAGACCTGGAAATAGCAAGAAAGCATTGAGAGAAATACAAGATTTTATGTGATTGAAAATATTTTTAAGAAGTGGCAATAGAAAAAGTGATGGGGATATGATAATTAAAATATGATAATTAAAAATGTTAAAAGTATATAAGCAAATAAGAAAAAAAAAAGAAGTCTGTCTTGAATAATAGTAGGAAGTGAAGTAGGAAGTGAGATTAAGGGCCAGTTAAGCATTTGCTAAGTTAGTTGCAGATAGGTATATAACTTTAATTCTAATAAAAAAGCTTTTTAATAAATGTGCAAAATCAAGACTGTTGCATCCTGGAGTTCAGGTTTAGATTAGGGTTTTTAATTTATGTTAAAATAAGTCAAGTTCTGTAATCCCGTGGACCCCTCGTGTTGTTCCCCCCCCCGCGGTTTCTGGCCCCATGCTGCCTGCTGCCGGATCTTCCCCCTCTGCCACTCCTGTAACTACCCCCCCGTCTGGCCCCAGGAAACCCCATGCCTGCCACCCCAATCCACACGATCCCGCTCAGCCCGAGGCTCGGTGCCCGCCCCTGCGGGGTTCTCTGGTTGGTCGCTGTTGCTGGCGTCACCGCCATGGCAGCCGCCCCTATTGGACGGCAGGCCGTGGATCCTCTCGCCCCGCCCCTCCATAAAATCCTACCCCACTGGCACCCAAGTGCCATTTTCTCCCATGCGAGTGTCAGGAGCGGTCACGTCTTTCCATCGAACCGCGCCACATGACCAATAAACCGTTCCTGCCAAGCACGGAGTAAATGGACAAATTCCTTACCTCTTTACCGGATCCCTAGCGCACGGTAACAGAGGCTGGCCAGCCCACACACCCGAGACACGGAGCTGTGTCTGGGAACCCACAGGAGAAAACCCTGCCATCACGTGGAAGCTACACCACAGCTGGGCTCCCAAGAGCTGCGTGCAGCCGGGGAGAGCGAAAACCCACGCTGCACAAGGCATGTGATTCAATGTTAGAGAAAAAAAATTGCTGCAAGAAAGCAAATGATACCCAAGGGGAGGACGAATTCAGTAACTGGAATGATGATTTATTGGGATGAGGGTACTACATTATTTACTTTCTAACTCAAATGACCTTTCTGACAAAAAAAAAAAAAAAAAAAAAAAAAAAAAAAAAAAAAAAAAAAAAGTGCAAAGAAAAAAAGTACTCCTTCATAATCCCTATCAAGGCTGGGGAATATTGTTATCATTATTATATAAGACAGAACTCTTGTGTGGCTAAATAAAATTAGCCACAGAATATTTTTTGTCTTTCAATTTTGTGAACACTGATTCTGCTGAATTTCAGTTGAGGATCTGGCTGATTTATGTATCATCTGGTTCTTCCATACTCAGTAAGGAAATTTAAAGTATATTTTACCTGTGAATAAATTAGACAAGAACAAAGTTTACTACAAAGTCTACTTGTCTGAAAGGAATACTGAGGGGGGAAATGAGAATGAACCTCGGAAGCTAAAATAATGACCTTTCTGATTTTCTCTGTGTTGAAGGGGATGAGGAGAGGGTAAATATTTCTTTCTCTCTCTTTTTTCTTCTTTTCTTTTCTTTTCTTTTCTTTCTTTTCTTTTCTTTTCTTTTCTTTTCTTTTCTTTTCTTTTCTTTTCTTTTCTTTTCTTTTCTTTTCTTTTCTTTTCTTTTCTTTTCTTTTCTTTTCTTTTCTTTTCTTTTTTTCTTTTCTTTTCTTTTCTTTTCTTTTCTTTCTTTTCTTTTCTCTTCTCTTCTCTTCTCTTCTCTTCTCTTCTCTTCTCTTCTCTTCTCTTCTCTTCTCTTCTCTTCTCTTCTCTTCTCTCCTCTTCCTCTTCCTCTTCCTCTTCCTCTTCCTCTTCCTCTTCCTCTTCCTCTTCCTCTTCCTCTTCCTCTTCCTTTTCCTTTTCCTTTTCCTTTTCCTTTTCCTTTTCCTTTTCCTTTTCCTTTTCTTTCCTTGGCACTTTTTAATCACTAAATCACTCTGTTCCTTCTGATAGATTACCATTATGATAGAAGCTGCAGAATTACATACTACATTGCCTCCAGAATAATCACAATGGAAATTCAGTGAATGAAGCTGACTTCACATAAATTTAAAAAAAAAAAAAAAAAAATCAGAAAAATCCCAACCCTAATTTTCTTCCAACAAGCTGTCTTATTAATGTCTTAATTCTTACAAATTCATGTGATATTGACCAAATGAGGATGCCTTATATCTGAAGTAGTAAAACTAGGTTACCTTCCTAGTTAGAGAAGAGAAGAGAAAAAAATATGGTTTATTTATCCTAAAGTATATGTTGATATTTGAGTTAGATAACATGCTTCCCATATTTTGTTTTATTTTATATTATCCCATGTGCAAGGGACATAGAATGCATCTCAAAGATTTGGACAAAGATTTAGATTATGTAGATATTGGAGACATCTACAAATTTTTAATATAATTTTGAAATCTTTTGAGGCTAGTATGAGTTACGTGTTAGCAAGGTCTTTTTTCTTAAGCCTCAGGAAGAAAAACTAGGAGTTTGATTAGTTGCTAGTAGGGTAGTTTAATTTGTTTAGTCTGAGATTAAATTAACACCACCTGTTATGTCAAAAACTACCAAAACTTAAACACTTAGTGTTACAATCCAGTTATTGAGAGATGTCTCAGTCCAAATTAAATCAAACTAGACCATATGCCAAAGTCAATAGTCCAGAATTTATTTTACAATGAATGTAAGGCAGAAAGACAGGAAGAAATAGAAAAGGTAGAGGGAGTTCAAGCAGAAGACAGCCACCACTAGCAGTGTCCAGTTGGTCCTTCTTCTCCTTGAGCTTCTGGGTAACAGGCGTCATTCAAACTTTTTTAGTATTTATACATATGTAATAGCAAACAAAGGGATTAATGTTCATTGGCTGCACTGCTTGCTTATTCTATTGGTTAAATAATTCCCTCACTTCTAATGTTAATTATTCCCATTCCCATTCTTTCCCATTGAGTTGGTGCATTTCTTTGGTTGGTGACTCCTGAATCAGTGGTTGTGATCTGCCCCTGCCAGATTGTTTTTCATCCATTCAGAGTTGATTTTATCATAGCTTCTGAGTTGGCTTTGCTTGTGGCCCATAAATTCTGCATTTTTTGTGTCCATTATCCATGATCCATTCTTTTCCCCCAGCTTTGTTAGCTTCCAGCTAATTCTGAGATAACACATGGACAATTACAACACATTTTTCTTATCTCCAGTTCCCAGCTGTTGTGGCTTATCTTGCAGCCCAAGTTCCAGGTGTCCAGGGAAGCATACTTGGGGGAGCTTCCTTGGTTTTTGTTGGTCTCAGATGACATCTGTCTTATAATTTGGAGTGACCAAATTTTGTTTATTTGACCAGAAATATGTGTATGAGCAGTTGGTTCTTTACACGGTTTGCCAGTGTGATTTATGTCTGAATACATTACTCAGGACGTGCTAACCAAATCTCACCTCCACCAGGTCTGGAGTTAGCACCATCCTGTCTCACCCTTCTGTGCTTATCTCATGGGAAATTCCTTCTGTGGCCTTAACAGTGCTTCAGACAGGCAACTGGGATCTTTAAGTCCTTACGCTTGGGAAGATATATTTTTAATGCTATATTTGTGCTAAAATTCTAAAAAGGAAGTAATGATAATTTTTTTTTTTTTTTATTTTTAGACTGCGACTATATCCAGCTGCAAAAATGTGTCAAAAAGGAAAAACTAAATTGAAACATTTAGTCACCATGGCATAGAGAGATACATGGCTCTCTTTTCATGCAAACTTTGCTACAATACATGAGGATAATTTTCTCTACTGGGGACAAATGGTATTGTCTGATATCCCAATTAAATGTATATCAGTATTTTTGTCCTCTTTTAAATCTCTCGCTCATTTGAGATTCTATCTCTCTTGTGACTCTTCATCATTAAAAAAGCTGAAATAGTAGACCTTTCTATTAAAAAGAATAAACTCATTTCCTATGAGCATTAAATTATACACTGAATGCATTGATCTTTTGCCATACCTACACCTAACAGTCTTTCCTCTCTTCTGCATGGTGATATGCAGAACATTCCTGATCTGTCTCAACTTACAATGAAGATGAAAGGTCTTAATATATTTTCATTAATTTACAAGTGAATGAGCACAGACTTGTCAGTTTACTTCTCATTGAGATTCAAAAGCAAAAGACAAAAAAGGGAATAAAGGTAAAAAAGTGTATCTTTGTCTAGCAAATAAATCACTCTCTTCTTCCCTTAATGTCTCTGCTATAAGTAAGAGTGCTGGAAGGTAAGCCAAAGTATAATTTCCTGACCATGCATTTACCTGTTAATTTTATCCCTGTATCTGATTTGGACCATCACATCTAGCTGTTTTCAGGAGAAAGACTGAGTATAACTTGAGGAGCTATTTAATTGTAAATTCTTCTCCCAAAGTCAGTATGGATGAAAACTTCTTCAAGTTTAGGCTCCCTTTATGTACAAAGTACGCCAAAAAACTCCATTCCAGGCCTTGGAACCCAAAGGCATGCAACAAATTCACCGGTTATAAAAAACACTGACCTACCAGTGAGGTAACAGTGTAGCATCGTCAGTGTTTTGTATACCTTGAGTTGAAATATATCTATAATCATAGTTTCACAGAATCATTAAGGTTGGAAAAGACCTTTAAGATCAGCAAATCCAACCATCAACCTAGCACCACCACCATCCTCAAGTACAACAGGCTTTGGACTCTACCATTTCCCTGGTCAGTCTGTTCCAATACTTTACCATTCCATGAAAAAAAATATTTTTTAATTTCTAATGCAATACTCCTATGGTGCAACTTGAAGCTATTTCCTCTCATTCTGTTGGTTGTTAATTGGCAGAAAGCACAAACACCCACCTCACTACAACCTCCTTTCAGGTAGTTGTGGAGAGTGATGTCACCCCTGGGTCTCCTCTTCTCCAGACTGAGAGCAGCTCCCTCAGCTGCTCCTCACTGTGCAGCAGGTCTGTTGCCCTTCTCTGGACACACTCCAGCACCTAAATGTCCTTCTTGCAGTGAGTGGCCCAAAAATTAGGTGATCCTGCCCCTATACTCAGCCCTAGTGAGATCACATCTGGAGTGCTGTGCCCAGTTCTGGACTCTTCAGTGCAAGACATAAATGGAGCTCCTAGAACAGGTCCAGCAGAATGACACAAAGATAATTAAAGAACTGGAGCATCTCTCTTATGAGGAAAGGCTGAGGGAGCTGGGCCTCTTCAGCCTTGAGAAGAAACTGACTGAGAAGTGACCTTATCAATATGAGTAAGCATGTGAAGGGAAGGTGTTAAGAGAGTTCTCTGATTGTTTTCTTCTGCATTATGTAGCTTCATTCTTGTCCCTGTCTGTCTTCAAGCTAAGGGAGCTAGGTATCTTGACAAAAACTGGTCTTGGTCTTGTTATTAAAAAGTGAGGTAAAGATATTAAGTTCTTCAGCCTTTTCCTCATCCTTTGTCATTGTGTTCCCCCCTACAACCAAAAAAGGATGGAGATTCTCCTTGGCTTCCCTCATGTTTCATAGGGTATCAGATATTACTTAAAGGAGACCAAGGACCAATGATAACAAAGAGACTGTGTGAGAAAATCAGATTCTTCTATTTATAAACCTAAAACTGCCAGGGAAAGAGATTAAAATCTCTGCAAAATTTCAGTTTAAAAAGTCTGACAGCAGAAAAAGTGGAAAGCCAGAACTACAGGCTTATGTTCTTCGCGCTCATCTTCAGAGGCACACCTGATTCACAGACTGGAATAAGCTTCTCTCTCTTGGGAAGCCATGTTTGAGACAGCAGCTGAAAATGACATGACAGCTAGAAGTCTACTTGGCTTTCTAAGATACTTTTAAAAATTTTATTTTTATGAGGACTCCACTCTTGGCACTGATTGCTGCTGTAATCCTGAAGCCTAATAATCCAAATGAATGCCAATGATCCTTTTTCACCTGTACTCACACTGTATTTTCTACCTGTCACACTGTATTCTCCCCACTGCATATCACTGATAAATTAGATGAGGCTTAAGGTCGAGATTCCAACAGTTACTTATGTAACAGGAGCAGGATTTTAAACTATATTAATTAATCCAAGCCCAAAATTCAGGTTTTACTTCTAAGACATTTAATTGTATACATTGTTTAACCTAGTCAGATAGATTTTTTTTCCCAGTCAATGCCTCCCTACAGGTTGCAGTCACATATTGGGTAAAGATGCAGTCCATGCTCCATGTTGGAGCAGATATCCGCACTGCAGCCCATGGAGGACCCCATACTGCAGCAGGTGGATATGTCCTGAAGGATGCTGCAGCCTGTGGAAAGTCCATGCAGAAGCAAGATCCTGGCTGAAACTGTGATCTGTGGAGGGGAGCCAATGCTAGACAAGATTTTGTGGCAAGAACTGTGGCCTGCAGGGGATCCAGGCTGCAGCAGCCTCTTCCTGAAGGACTGTATCCTGTGGGAGGAAACCCACACTGGAACAGGAGAATAATGTGAGGCGGAAGGGGCAACAGAGAAAATGTGTTACAGATTGACTGCAACCCCCATTGCTCTTCTGCACTGCTCAGGGGGAGGAAGTAAAAGAATCAGGAGAGACATTAAGCCTGGAAAAAAGCAAGGTGGGAGGAAGCTTTGGGTTTATTTCTCACTGTTAATTGGAAATATTAATACACTTATTAATTCCTTCCTTAATTAATTGGAAATAAATTAAATTAACCTTCTTCAAGTTGCTTCTGTTTTGCCCATGACCATAATTGGTAAATGATCTTCTCCTTATCTCGACCCATGAGTCTTACATCCTATTTCCTCCATTTGTTCTGCTGATAGAAAGTGATAGAAGCAAAAAGAAACTTTAAGAAGTCAAAGAAGTCATAGGAAAGAATATATTGTCTGTTTTAAAGAGGTAACTTAAAATTTTTCCTCAGGATTTCTTTTGAAAACTCTTGTCAAAATGGATCAGTTTTGGTTTTAAGTCTAAATTCAAGCTTTCATTAAAGTCCTGTAATAGAAGTCTTGAGTTTTTGTAAAAATATTTTAATAGTGAAAAACTGCTGACTCGCATGCTACTGGTGATCATGTTTGTTGTTTCCCAGCTGACCTATCTTTCATGTTATACCTCTGATTATAAGCTGCAAACATAGTCACAATTCAAAAGATCAGTGTAGGAGTTGAACAGATTGGCTGTGTCATAGGAAAAAATATGCAGCACAGAGAGTCAGAAAAATTTATAAAAGCCTCTGGTAGCTAATTAGAAACTCAATAACTCCTTTGCATCACAGAAGTTGCATTTCTGGAATATTTTTTTTTCTCTCTCTTTTGTTGATCTTGTTCTTTAATAAATCAGAAGAAGAAGCAAGAGCTGAGTTGGATTTTCTCCAAAAAATCTATGGCAGTATCTTTCTTCTTCAACTTTTTGCTCCTCTAATGAGCTGAAAATGTGCCTTTCAGCCATCTCAAGTATTTGAAGTATTTATGATACGTGATGGTATGATACATGGAAGGTAAGGAAAGCTCTCCAAAAAATTATGAAGGCAGTGCCAGCTCTCTGTTGGGAATTCTGTTCTACTGGAACTGCAACTTCCTGACTGTTAGCGCTTTCTCACTAAGCCAGAAAGGAAAAAAAATTAATAAAAAAATTATTGTGTGGGGAGATTGGGAAATTCAGGAGTATGTGCAAAGAAAAAAAAAAAAAAAAAAAAAGAAGAAAATGAAAGAATGAAAGAGGAAAAAATATGCTGGACACAGAGGAGAAAATTCTGTTTACATGGGTAAATAAAGGAAAGAGATAAATTAGAGAAATGTTTGTATTTAAGGAAAGGAATGTGCAAATGGAGTTGTCAAAGTTTATCATAATTCCAAAGGTCACATGCTGAAGGGTGGTTCACAGCAGAATAGAACTGGACTTCTAAAATTTGCATATTTACATTTGAACATGCAAGTCAGATAATACTTTGGCTTGTCACTTCTGTTTTATCAGCTACTTATTTGATGAGTGGCTTTTGCAGACTGTATTACTATTCTCCATGTAGCTTCTGTCTTTGTTCAACTGCTACTCAGTACACAAGGAAGGCTTGAGAAGAATAAAAATCTCAGCCTTTTTTTCCCACCTTCCACCTTTTTCTATTGATCTAAGGGATAAAAAGAAGCTATCAGCTAATCAAAGATGAGTGCTTGACCCTTGGTACCAAGTAAAACCATAATAATTAATTTATGCTTCTTCTTTGGATAGATTTCTTAAATACACAAATATGCAGGCTGAGTTGCTCAAATCTGAAATTATAATGCCCTTTCTATAATTATGAATTCCACTTCTGGGAATAGAAGTAGATTTCTGTTTCAAAAACAGTACATGTAGAGAGGGAAAAAAAAAAAATCTAAGTTTCCTGTGGGGAACAGTTCAAGTGAAAACAAATACAGAACTAGTGCTCTTTCAGGACAGCTGGCAAATCAGGACACAGCTGCTGTTTTTGAGTCTGTGAAGTTCAGCACCTGCAGGAGGTAGAAACATAATTATTATTTATGTACAGGTGAGCTTCTGAGGGTCTAGGGAGCTCTCAGACCTACACATTTGAATTTTTTGCTCCAGGACTCACACGTTCTGCAGAACTTACGGTGTTGCTTGTTGACTTCAGGATCTCTTTGTCAACTTCTGCTTCTCACTAACCAGTAGAAAATGGAATATATTGTATTTCCCTAAGCTTCACTTTCAATACAGCCTCCATCCATACTCACTGCTTCTTAGATCATGAAGACAATAACAGCAGTAACAAAATACTTCTTCCCTAGGACTGAGCCAATTCTTATTTAATTCTTCCTGAGCTCCATGCAGTGAATCACAGCCCTAGTTACCAACCTCCACACAGCTGTCTATTCATACAAAGCACGTATCTGTTTCCATCCTGATTGGGGTTCACCATTTAATCTACTGCCACCCAACAGAGCAGATAGATATTTCTGTAGTCAGCTGTAGCCCTGCCCAGCTGGATCAGAAAATGAAATGGAAAAGGCCGTATAAGTACTCTCAGCCATTTTTTGACTGTCAGAAATGTTTTTTACCACATCATACTCCTGTTAAATCAGAATGATAAGAGTGCCTACCTGCAAAACCCAGTCACACTTGATGAGGAGGACCAGTGTGCCAGCTGCAGAACAATGCAAGCAGAATCTGAGGCTCCTGAGTTAGAGAAATTGTAACTGGATACATGGAAATATAGTAATGATAAGCCTACAGTTAGCAGAAGATAATATTGACAATGTTCTGTCCAGGAAAACAATTTTTATGCCCTTCCTCCCATAAATTTCTTCTGGTTTTTGTTTGATAAAGAGAAAATGGAAAGAGGGAGAAGCCAAAGTATACCAGAAGATTCTGATAGGCAGCAAAAGAAAAACAATTGCCCAAATCTTCCACATTAACATAATGCACTGAAGAATAGGCAGCTGTAATGATTTTTTTAAAATACTGACAAGCTGAAGGGAATAACAGCTACCATCTCATCTGACAGCAGCTGCCAACAGTGTGTGTAATGTTTTTTTAGACTCTGTGGTGCCTACAATAGGCAGCAATTTTGTGGGTGCTAGGAATGCACCAAAGAGTTTCAAACAAAAAACCTTTTTATTTTTCTCCCATAGCATTCCATCTTACTGTGACAGCCATAGCAACGGAGTCAAAAGCTTGATCATAGAAGTGATGGCTGCATATTTATAAGGTCCATAGCTCTTGTTTCCCAGTGGATTTTGTGTCATTTCAGTCAGAAAATTGCCTCCAGACAAATGCAATAATAAATTGGAGAAATAATTTTCTGTCTTTTCTTTCACTGTGGTGAGCCTGAATATGTAGGAAAGTGCAAAGATAATGGTCATCATGAAATGCTTGTTTTGGTAGCATCTAGACAGTGCTTGTTTCATGACAAAGCTGAGTCTTCACAGGAAAACCACCCCACCAACAATTAGTGCTTGCCATGTTATAAGATAATTAATTTTTCCTTTGAAGTAAATTTAAAAGTACTAATGTCTTGCAAATGTTAAAATTTCTAAAGTGCAGACACATTTCTGAAAGATTTAATTGCATAAATTTAAATTATCTGAAGTCATTAGTGCAAGATGGAATAAATAATTGCATGTCTGTATCGTGAGGTTTCTAAAACTTGGAGTAGCTGCTTAGATTTTTTTGATATTTTATGAGTAATGATTACTAATCCTCCATCAATAGATATAGATGGATTAACAATAATTTTAAAGAGTTACATACAGCTGATCACAAAGTAGTGCCAACCATCATTATTTTGCCCCTTTCTGGTGATTGGGAAGCTGAGTCAGAATTTCAAGTAAGCTTATCTGAATTACTTGTGTATACAGTAGAGAAAATTATCCTGAAGATAAAATTACAATTGTGTTCTTAGAAGAAGGGATTAGGATCACCTTGTTAGATATATACAGTTACTGCTGTAAACAAAGAATAACAGAATGGAAGAGCTCAATAATATTTTTTTTATCCTCAGGTACACTCAAGAATTAATTTAATTGCATTCCTTTACCCTTTAGCAAACATTGTGTCTAAGAACCTGGTCTTCCAAGACACAACTGCCAAGAGGTGGTAAGTGGGAGAGGTTTCATACAAAGAGTGCTTAATAAGTGTTAAATACCTTAGTGAAGTCTCATTTCTCCAGCTACTGTCATAGGTTAATAGTTTGTAATACTTGTTTCCACAAAATATCGTATTAATTAAAAAAAAAATAAATAAAAGAGAGACTCAGCAAGGTGAGATACAGTCTTAACCATTTTGTTAAGTTTTTTAATTTGTTCTCTGAGGAATAGACTTCAATAAAATAACTGCAGACTATGTTTACTTTGTAAAATCTATCTATATGTAGAGTTACTTGGTTTGGCCCATCATCAGAGTTGTGCAGGAGTACTGTCTTGGGAGATTTTATTTGCCTAATGCAAAATGATCATGTGAAAATTATCTCAATTAGAAAAATCACAGTTTTTATAAATTTATATTGTCTATATTCAAAACTGTGATACTTGTTTGGACTGTACTTGTAAGTCAAAGGTATCTAGCCATCCGCTTTCATGATTAGGAAAATAAGGATAAAGTGCTTCTTTGGTATATTTACGAGAACACAATAAATTCCAGTTTCTGATAATACAGGAAAAATGAATTAGATTATGCTATTTCTTTCCTCCACATATAAGGCTCACTTTTGGTATTGTTTTACAATATAAATCTTTCTCACACTTTTCCTTATGAGTCAAGCTAGAAATGTCTTTCTCACTGCATCTTACTTTCTTCGGTATGTGAGTTTTTAGTGAAACAACTTTCTCTGTCATCGAGATATCTCTTTCTGTGTCAGAAAATGGCACACTTTTTATTTGTTGCTTTTCTGTTCTATGAACCTTATGCTCTTGTATAAATGACATACAAATAATAGAATTCCTTTTTTTTTTGTATAATTTTTTGGACTGTTTTGAGAAGATTCATTATTTAGCCTGAGTGCATAGATACAGTTATGTAACTAGTAATTAATTGCCAGCAAATCCATGCAAAGGCTTTGCTTGAACCTATTGAAGTTAATCGGAATTTTGTCATTCACTTTGGTGACACCAGAATTTTATTGGAAAGTTGTTTTCTGTATCTTTGTGATAATGTTTCTTTCTGTCATGAAAGAGACAATCTAATAAATAATAGTGTATAACTGTTGCTTAATGAAGAACTATCAATTTGAAGAATTTTTGTACTAAAATATATTTCTGCAACTAAGGAACTCTATCTGCTTTATTCAGAGCTTAGATTATTTGAAATGTATTGATAAAATCCTATTTCTTTCCAAAAGCTTTAATGACTAATACTTAATTCAGGGAAAAGGCTCTACGATAACAGTATGCTGATTCATAGCCAGTGCTGTCTAGCTATACAATGTATATTTAAGACATATATAATTTTCATATATAATTTATATATTAAAATGTATTAATTATAATATATAATTTTTAGTGGGCTAATTATTATGCAGCTTGGTAAAAGTTTATGATTACTTCAGTTAGTATTAAAGGATAGTTAGATATTCAGAAATCAAACAGGCAGATAAACTATATCATCATTTCCATATGAGTGATTGCTAAATCCATCATTGGCCAGATGAAAAGTGTGAAAAAGGAAGCCATAAGGATTGGACATATTTCCACTTTTGGAATGGAGAAAACCAAAAAGGTCATTGAAAGTACACAAGATGAACACTTTGTAATGTAAAGCAGTTGCCATTATTCTCCTACTAAGGCAATGTGAAGCGCTCTGTGTTCATTGCTGATAGGGAGACCACTCAAAATACTGAGGCAACAAATGCAAGAAAGCAAGAAATCAATCACTGACTATTATTTTTTGAGTCAGCTGGGTGCTGACCATACTTTTATGTCACCTTTTAAACCATGCAGCAGGGAAATTTGGGAAAAGGCTGAATGTATAAGGTGATACTGTGATGCCTGAAGAGGTGTGTGTTCAAATATGCTACATGTAGCTCATCACAAGACTGAACCATTTATGACTAACTCAAAGAAACCAGATTATATCTTTACCTTACAGGATAGGCATATCTGCCCAAGAGTGGAGATTTTCTAAACATAGCCAGTAATTAAACATTTTATTTTGCTTATAATACCAGTCGTAACGGCTTAATTAAAAACAAAAAAAACAGTAAAGGAGATGGATTGTAATTTTGTGTTAGGGCTTCAGCAAAAGAAATACACTGAAATGACACTTCACTGAAATCCAATTTATGCATATTTTCTACTGGCACCAATCTTGTAGTAGAGGCTGGTTTTACCAACTTGGCATCCCCAGGGAAAGTGCAGGTATATGAGTCACCTGAATGACAGAGAAATAGCAGATGTTCAGTGAATATCTAGTCTCTTTACCCTGTCCTATTCTATGTGTTAATTTTAAAATAATTTTTTTCCTTTTAAATAAAAGCAGCTCAATTTGCTGTTTGCACATCATACCATGACATCTGCTCTCTCAGATGCTAAGATATAAAATTCTCTGCTGATTTCTATATACTAATCTGTTTCTAGGATTCATTACATATTCCCTGCTTTGACATTTTAGTTTCAGGGAATTACAGCATAAAGTTTGATTCATATAACTGAAACAGTATTTTTTTGCATTGCTGAATTCTTGACCCTTAAAATTCAGTGGAATATTCCTGCATGTGCTTTTTAACCAAAAAGTTTCTGTTTAAAATACATTCACTTAACACACATGCAGGGAATTTGCACATGATTATTTTTGTTCTGTCCCACTATTGTAAGACAAGCGAAAGGATGAAAGCCTCCAAATTATTTTTCCTCACAATTATATCCCATTTACTCTCACACTTTTCTAAGTGATGCAGTAGTTCATACTAGCTTAAAAAATAACAAACCCAAAAAACTAAAATCCATAAGGCCACATCCAACCTAGAGTTTTCCACATTATTAATTTATTTTTCTTTGTGCTAGATAGAAGAACCCAGCTTCAAATTGCAGCTTTAGTGAACATGGCAGATTGTTTTTCTATTTCTGTGTATGCAATGTTCACAAGTCTTTTTCTATCCACCCTTAACAACAAAATACACTCTGTTTAACCTGCATTATTGATTTTCAATTCAGAGGTACTTTCATGATGACAATGTGCTTGCTGAAAATTTCAAAATGTTAAAAGATTAATAAAGATTAATAAAGATTAATAAAGGTTAATAAAAGATTATTTTCATGTAGGAAAAGAAGATTTAGACTAGTGGTATATTATCTATATTTATCATTGAAACTTCTATAATACTAGCTTGCAATTTAATTACATATTACATATTGTTCAAGTAAGATATTTGATTGGAATAGGAGTGTCAGTGCATTCATGTGTTTTGTGCTGACGTTATGGTCCAGATTTGTGCTTCTTAGCAGCATCATCTGGTTCCCTGAACCAAATGTCCTCAGCACATCTGTGGTTCCAAGACGTCCATAAGCACCTGTATGGGCTCACTAACTGTTCCAATATATAGGATGCACCTTACTAAGAGCTTGTGCTTTAGTTTGCTCTCAAAAAGAATCTAGTGCCTGGAAAAGAAAAGCTTAAAAAAAAAGCAGGAAAATTAGAAAATGGAGATGATCTGTAAATTCAATTTTAAAAATCACACTCTGAATCCAAATGCTAAAGGAGACATAGCCATTAATAAGTGATTAATATATAAAATTTTCATACAGCTTTACTGCATTATTGCAACCAGAGACAGAGATAGTGAGAAATCAGGTTAAAAGACTGACAAATCTGGATGGTTTCATGTCTTAAACACACACTGCCACAAACATTAACAATGTATCATAAAAAATTGTGTTCATACACAATATTCATCAACATGATGGCACATAAAAACCATTAGTCTTCAAAAATATGCTACACTGTCTGCAAGTATACTTTACCTGTAGACAATCATCACACAATTTTGATAGTTAAAGTCCTTGGTGGTTTCTTTCTGCCTAAAAGTTATACAGGGTTTCTTCCTAAAAGATATGGTTATTACATGTCTTCCACTGGAGTGTCTGCTCCAATATTGTATATTTTTGTATTTCTTTTCTGAATTATCAATCTTTTTTTTTTTTTTTTTTAATTTGCATCCTACCACCTGTATGGTTGTGCAAATGTGTTGCCTCTAAAAAAAAAAAATCATGTTTTGAAAAGGTTTAAGATCAGATCTCTTAAACATTTATAAACATGTTATTAGAAATTAAAAACAAAAACAAACATATTCAAAATTAACTAGTTAAGATTAAAGGTAGTTGATGACCGCAATGAATTTATTTAAGTTGCAAAGACAGAAGTTTCTAAATAAGTACTTATTGCTTAATTTGAGATATCTATTATGTGAATTCAAGTGGGTTTTTTGTTTTTAAATTATTGATACTGAAAAAAAAAAGATTTAAAGTAAACACAAACTCATCTAGCTACATGTTTTTATCTTCTGATACAAGTTTTCTGAAGTAATGTCTTAGAAATTTCACTTCAGATTAATTCAATGTAAATTAATGTTTTCTAAAATTCAAATATTTTTCCTTTTTGAATTTTACAAGTAGAAAAACAAAAGGCAAGTAAGTACTATTTTCTTATTCTTAAGAAAGAGTTCTCTAATCACCTTGAAACTATTGTCTGAATCCCTGTAAAACATTCTCATGCTTTTTTTCTAAGTGTAGGTATTTGGGACTAGTTGCCAGATGATCAGGAGCTCTCAGAAGTTTTTGTTCAAACTCAGTGTAAGAATCTCTCATCCTTTATTTAACAGCAGGAAGACATTATTATTCTGCAACTTTGTTGCCTGTGGTGATGCCATGACCCATATTGAGAAGACATAGTATACTTTAAAATAAAAAAGAAACAAACTTACAAAACCCTTTAATTACCAAAAGTATTGAATTGATCTGGAAGATAAATAAAAGCCTATAGACACCTTTAGGATTGTCTGTAACTTCACCGATTTTCTCTATTGTGCTATTTTTTAAATTGTGAAAAATAATTACAGGTATTTTCTATGAAGAATTGGAAACTCCCAGATATCCAGGAGAGGCTGGAAGAACAGAAGAAAAGCCCTGCTGGGCCAAACTAATGCTCCCTTTTGCCTGGACTGGAGTGTCTGACAATGGTAGTAACAAACACTGTTCAGCTTGATCACTTTCTGAAGTAGATTTACCTCATGCTCCCAGTACAATTTCGTTTGGACTTTCTTTTTATGATCTCTTAATGAACTTGTTGTCCAGTGGATTGCATGATCATTTTTTTTTTTTTTAAATTTAGGATACTGCCTGCTTTCATAGTGTCCTGCAGCAGCAAACTACTACTAATTCATTCTCACTGTATCAAGTACTTTATCATATTTATTCAAATCCAATTCTTGGTCGTTTAACAGAATGCATCCAATTTTGTTTGAGAACAGCTAATCAAGGTTCTTAATGACTTTGTAAACTTCTGCCATAATTCTCTTCATTTGTTTTCCTCTCCGAATTGAAGTATACTATCCTTTACAGCACTTCCTCGCAAAGGAACATCTTCTTGTGTTGTTATTTTATATCCTTTATCTGTCTATCTTAAGTCCTTCTTAGAACATGGAGGATAGAACTACAAAAGGTGATGAAATCATTTTACCTATATAAAACTTTGACATGCCCATTCCTTGAGTAATACATTGCCTTCATGAGAAAAGCCTGAAAATGCTGTGATTCTTTATGTGCCTATAGTTTCAGCTTTGTAACTGTATAATAAACTGTATTTTAAATTTAATTTCATTCTAACAGTGTTATTTTAGTACAGATATTTCCTCCTAATAATAAAATTTGTTTTTTTAAATGTCATTATCAGGATACTTCTTAATTTTCATTTCGCCAGCAGCCTGTTGCAAGAGAAAGAAAGAAAAAGCCCACAACAATAGTATCAGCATATAAGAATGATATAAATAAAGAATTATTGTGCAAGGATCTCTAATTTGGTATACACTCTGCAGCATAAAATAAATTTCTAATAATCCATAACTCAATCCTTTACGGTTTTTGATCATTAAGTAGAGTGGAAAAATCACCCAGGCTCTTATTCTAATTCTATAATTCACATTTTTAAGGCAAGGGTTTTGTTATAGACTTGATTAATGAGGATACAATTCTTTACTTTTCACGTATTTTCTGCTTTTTTAGAAGACAACTGGAATAATTTTAAGACAACAAGGATCAGAGACATCTGTTGTCTCTTTATGAAATGTGGGTCATATATTGCAGTCACAAGTTAATAAACAAGTGTCACTGGCCACATTCTTTATTGACTGGAGGAAATATTTTGTCTCTAAAATATATTTAAGATATAACATATGTCTATTATATATATAAAATATAACAAATTTTCTTAGGGAGAAAAAATAATTTCTGCTGTTTGCATAAAAACTGCTGTTCCTTCATCAGAAGATATGTGTGCTTATGTTAGTGAAAGCTGACATAAGTGGCTATCACATTTCAGGAGTCATTAACTTATAGATGTGTGTTAATTGGCTTCTAGAGACCAAGTAGTTTCCCAGAAGTCTTGTATATTAATAATTCTTTGAAGCAGAACACAAATTATATAATCCTGTTTATATATAAAAAAGTAGAGGATATTTAAAGGAACATTTATTGAGTCACCCTATTTATTTAAAATAAAACAAAATACAAAGAAAGCAGTTCACTTAGTCTCAGTTAATTTATCATTATGTGGCACTCCCCCGTGTATTTTTCTGATATTTTTGAATAACCTGAGAGTTAAGTGGCATAAATAAAATTGTCCAGTCAATTTGATTTTTATATAAAATCAGAAAAATAAATAAATAAAAAAATCTCAGTTTTGACAACTATTCTCATTTGCTGGATATTTACATAAAAAGCTGAATTTCACATTACTTTCTGTGTAAAATGATATAACAATTTTTCAAAGCTGCAGCTACCTTGGACTTGTCTGTGGTTTCAAGAAGGCATTCTAAAAAATGTCATTTCAGGTCAGAAAATATGTCATTCTTTCAAGAATACATGAAATTATTTAAGGTAAGTGTACAGCAAAACAGGCTAGGTGACTTAGTTTATTTCAAACTATAATAATTAAAGTGATATTTAAGAAGAGTATATTTCAATAGAAGAGTAAGCAAAATAAACATGGATTAGAATTCCAGAATACTTATCTATGTTTTGTAATATTATCTAAATATATATTAAAAAGGTGAGTTATTAAAAGAGAAAAGTCTGTATGAAAAGAGCGTTAAAATTGTGAAGCATTAATTATCATGGAATGATTTTTATCATTTCTCAAATACAAGGAAAAAGTATGATATGATATGTATTTGTAATTACTCAATCACTACAAATGACTGTGGATAGTTTTAGGGGACATATAGTCATCTAGTCACTTTGAGAATTCACAGTATTTACATTATTGGGCAGTAGTCAGGCACAAGATCTTCAAGGATGTGGTCATCATCCAAAAACTGTCAGTGTTCAATAAGCATTTGGACAACTATTCGACAGTTGGTATAATTTTTAGGTTGCCTGTGTTGATTCAGGAATTGGATTCAATGATCCTTGTGGATTCCTTCTGACTCAGGGTAATCTATAATTCACTATTTGCACCTTTCATATAATCACACACTTAAAGTCAGATATGCCTTTGAAGAGCTGAATAAAGTATGAAGTATTTAACTTGACTATAATATTGTATATGTATATGTATCTGTATCTGTATATGTATATGTATATGTATATGTATATGTAAATATGTATATGTATTTTCCATTTAGACATACAGGTTTTTACTAAAAAAATAAAAGAGAATTTGTTTATCCCTACTAGTGAAAACTAATGGACCCCCAAAATTAGTTTCTAGAAGCACGAAAAAAAATCATAGTTGTTGACTAGAATATGAAAAGTACGACAAGAGCACAAAATCTGAATCAGATCATTAAAAAAAAACCCAAAAACCAGCAGCTGTGGTCTGAAACCTTGACTTTCAGGTTTCAGTATGGATGACGGCAGTATCATAGTGCAGTGTTATAGAAAGAAGTTATTACAAAGAGAAGAAATATCTCATTTACTCTGGACACAGCGACATTGACCTTTTACAGCAAGCTGCAGTCAGTTTGACAAACTCTGCAAGGTGACAATCTCACTAGCTGAAAGAATGAAAGAGGCTACACAACATACTCTCAAGGAAACCATTTTTCAAAGTGAGTCTGTACAGAATGAAAGGAATCTTAGAGCTTCTAACAAAAACAGGAGAAGAATGCCAGGATGGAATTCACCTCATTTAACTTTTCCCCTGTTTTAACTCCTGAGCTGACATCACTTGTGTAATCAGGCTGATATTGGAGGCCTGAGGTATGTTGCTAAGCAGTTTTTAGGGACAAAGTTTCCACTGGTTAAAGCACAATCAGGAAGGTATTTTGTAAAAAATGCCACCCACGTGTGAAAGGCAGGAAGAGTGGCACTAAATTTATACAAGAATGTTTGCACATTAACTCGCTACACCCATCAACAAGCAATATCTTGAAGCAGTCTGACAACAAATAACAATCATACAATCTGGGAGATGGCTCCCATCTCATAAAGTTTATCCATCCCCTACCACCCCAGCATGGCCTACACCCTTGGGGGCATCTGACCATAGAAGACCAGGGATGCCTCTGAGCTTATGCAGCTAGGGTCACCACGCTCAGCTCCTGGCTCCTCCCTGGCTCTGAAGTCTGAAACACCTATGAGCAAGAGAAGAAGAAGCAGAGATGGACACTTTTCTGCAACTTTTTGGTACTTTGCATTGTCAACCATTCTTATACACAGACAATATTACATTTCAGAACTCATTGACACTGACATAATTATTGAGCAGTAGTTAATACATTTAGTTCATCCTGACATAAGCCATGATATTCCCTCACAACAGGCATTTCAAAATATGTTGTCTATATACATATTCATGGTCAAACAGTCATATATACATGTTTGCACGTATCTAGATATATGTGAATTACATTTATTATGATTTTGCCATAAATTACTTTTTAAAATAAAATTTTTCTCAGCATTCATTCGGAATCCTGGAAATAATGATGAAACACTGAAAATTTTGGTTGCCATACCTTTGAACATGCATATGCTTATCTTAGAGTAAATCCTCAATTGCTTTCAAGATCTGGTTTAATCTACTTGGCTCTCATGGATTTTACCATTCTTAATTTAAAAAGAAAGGTGGTTTGATTTGTTTTTGTTTTTTGTTTTGTTTTGTTTTTGTAGCAATCACTTTGCCATCCCTATCTTGCAAACTAGTAGACAATGAGACAAAAAAGAAGTACTACACCAGCACTTACAGCCAACTTCTGCTTTGATATTTCAGCTCTACACTGTGCACTAGCAATAAACAAAGACAAATTCCTACAAATAATTCAGTCCCCTCATAATTCAAAACTGAGTTAGCTGTAAATTAGATTATATTACTTCTAGCTGTTTGACAAACTCTTAAACATCCTTACAGTGAGCACACAAAAGGTTTGACATTTCATTGCTTTTGAAAACCTATCAAAACAAGATTTTAACTTGGATTTTTATTAAACTAATTTAACAAATAGTAGCATTTCAGGAAAATAATTTGGAGTTGTGTTTAATATGATTAAAATACATATGTCTAGAAGCTTGGTTTAGTTCTAAAGCATATGCATCATCCCAAAAACAATTATGGATTTGCTTCTAGAACAGTGAAACTTATGAAATCTGATGTTCTATACCCCTGCATCTCTCCTGACTGCAGTAAACCTGTCTTACTGAACACAGATATTGCAATATTTCCTCATGGTGATTTAAGTTTACTTAGTTTTTAATTTGACTTCATTTTGTGTCCCACAAATACCATCTGGACAAATAACATCACAGTTCTTTTGTTATTAATAATCAATCACATTCTTTGTGTTTAGCTGAGATGCATGAGGACCAGCAGTTCAGCTTGAACTTTGAAATAAATATACATTTAAAAAAATAACCTCACAGATTGCAGTGAAGTAGAGCTTTTATAACTACAAAATAAAAGAATTTCTCAGAGCTTCACAATCCATACAAGGTACCATACTGTGTTCTTTAGAGTATGCATACAAGTTTTTAAAGTTATGTTACTTTTATAAAGTAACTTTTTCTGTGCAATCAATTCTTTCATAGTTACATCACATGTGATCAGTTTAAACATTTTCCCTTAAAATTACAGTTTATTTTGCTTAGAATTGCAGTTTATAGTGCTATTTTAGTGCTTATGTTTTTGGGATTTAAAGTTTGCGTAGCCTTGTAAAAGTGCTATAACTGCACAGAGAAATTGTTGTGTAGTATATTTTATACTAAAAATATATTGGTTTGGGAATTCTCTTGTGTGATTGCATAGACTTTAAAGTTTCAAAATAAAAATAAGAATAACATGTAAAATAATTTGTCAAGTATTTAGAATTATCAAATTTCAGGAAAAAATAGGTGAATTTCTGGGAATTAATATAACTGTGAGAAAAAAAAATAAAGATTATTGCTTTATTTTTACGTTGACATTTTTCTATCTACACATACACATACATGCATATAAAATATTTAAAATAATTTACAAAACCAAGGTATTTTTAGCTGGTGACTCCTATTACAGATCAGTACTTTTGACACCTTTGTTAGTAATATTATGCAGCAAGACCCTCTCTTTTAGCAGCTCTTTTTCACCTCTTTAAAATAAATGAAGTTCAGGACAGGAGCTCAATCTTGTGTTCATATCATGAATTCACTGAAGTCACTTCCAGAATTCACTTTTGAATTCTCATTTTCAACTCCATCACATAAGCCCCCCACCAAAAAAAACCCTCAAAATCCAAACCAAAATAAAAACAACAATAAAAAAAAAACAAACAAAAAAAACCAAAAAAAACCCAAAAAAAAAACCAAAAAAAAAAACAAAAAAAAAAAAAAAAAACCCACCAAAAAAACAAACAGAAAAACAATACAAAACAAAACAAAAAAATAAAAAATCCAAAACAAAAGAAACCCCAAACTTATCCTGTGCAGCTGTGGAATGGAGAAATATAATGCTTCTTCTTTCTCAGTGTGTATTACCCACAGCACAGGAAAAGTACAGTTGGAGAAAATATCTTTAGAATCTCTACCAGCTTTGTTTCCCTTTTGTCACCAGCTGAATGTAGTATGGTAACTTCCTGTAGTGTGCAATGCTAATGAGACTGCCCTTTCTATTGTTTTGCTATACTTTTAAAATAGCTTAGTTTGGGGGTTTTTGTTTTGATTTTTAGTTCTGTTTCCTCACTTTTTTTCCTTCACAATAACCTATTTTTCTATAGTTTTCTGATCTGGGAGATATCCAAAGGCTGAAATGGCTTTCTTTCACCTATTAAACAGTCTGTATTTTTATTCATAAATTTCCAAGTTTATGTTCTTCCTCTTCTCTCCCCCATCCCAATGGGAGCAGAGAAAATGAGTGAGTGGTTTAGTTAGTGGCCCATCAGCTCTTAGAAAAAAATTGTGCCCTGGGACAAACTGCTAAAGCTCAGAAGTCTTAGGAATGATAATTGTACACACTTGTAGCAAAGCCTATATTTAGGTGATATGATGTCCCCAGAAAAATGGTCTTCAGCCCCCAAAGCTTGACATCTTGTGTTAATTAGTTCTTATTAACATGTTTTATTAAAATAATATTTGGGTTTTTAAAGAGCCAAATTGGTTTACTTTTTTGTGAAAATTTTGAAAACACATTTTGAAATTACATCGGTCTCACAGTTCAGAACTTGTCCACTAGGTAGCTCTATAGCTATTTCAATTCATAAATGCCCTTTAGGCCTTTTAAGTTATTTGACATTACTAATAATTTTAAGGCTTTTTTGTTTGCTCTCATTTAAATTTATTATATTCAAATTATTCAGGTAGGTTAACATTTCTTGTTATGCCAACAGCATTTTCTTGATGACTGCTAGCAAAAGTTTGATTAATGGCCTATGTCCACAAAGACTGCAGCTTTAGGTAAACTATTTCATTCTCTCAAACGACATTTCTTGCTGTTAATATGTTAAATATTGGAAGTGAGGTTTATCAGACCAAATCAGTTCTAAACTAGTTCTGAAAGTCCAGATCTAATTCTGTGATGGCAAAATGACATCTTTAAAAAAATTAGGTCAGTGCCAAATAATTTGAAAATTCCCATAATCTGTCTAAAATTCTTAATTGGTGTTTATGTACTCTGCTTTGCTGCAGAGGTATACAGCTAAAGAGGCTATTAAGTCAGCCTAGAATATATTTTCTCTCTCTCAATTATATATGATAGCCTTTCTTTGTGGAACTTTAGAAAGGCAGACAGGTAACTGATTGAATCTGGTGCAATCAAAACAAGCTAGGTTATCCTCAGAGGTTTAAACAGTTGAAACTTACCAACTCAACTCATTTAGAGTAAGGAAGGCCAGCAAATACTTGCAGGAGCAGGAACATAGAAATTTCCAGGACAGCCAAAGTAACTGACACCCTGCCCCTTGACTAATGTCATCATATAGGCAGGCCCACATCAACCCATTGACATGTAGGGCACACCACTGCTGTGTAAGGTCTGATTTTCTCCAATTGCAATCTTTGGTGGACCCAAGGCATAGCACAACATCCGAAAAGCATTTCTGCCACTGGCTTTTACTGTTGGCTCATCTACACATTGTCTGCCCATTCCAGTAGAACCATGACATCACCTATTATCCTGTACCTGCCGTCCGTGGTCAGGTGAATCACTGTATGACTCACTGAGTGGCTGAGAGGCTGGACATGACCCAGCAATGTGCACTCACAGCCCAGAATGCCAAATGTATCCTGGGCTGCATCCAAAGCAGTGTGGTCAGAAGGGACAGGGAGAGGATTCTGACCCCACCTGCAGTGCTGCATCCAGCTCTGGGCTCCCAGCAGAGGAAGGACATGGACCTGTGGGAGTGAGTTCACAGGAGCACCACAAAATTGATCAGAGGGCTGGAGCACCTTCCCTATGATGAAAGGCTGAGAGAATTGGTATTAATCAGCCTGGAAAAGGGAAGGTTTTGGGATAACCTAATTGCAGCCTTCCAGTACCTGAAGGGAACTTTCAGAAATGATGTGGCAAGACTTTACAATAACATGTAGTGACAGGAAAAGGGTGAATGGGTAGGTTCAAATTGATGAAAAGTAGATTTAGATTCAGATATTAGAAAAAAAATCTTTACTGTGATGGTGGCAAGATATTGGAACAGGTTCCCCTAGGATCCCCCATCCCTGGAAGTGTTCAAAGCTAGGCTGAATGGGGCTCTGACCAACCTGGTCTAATTGAAAGTGTCTCTGTCCAAGGCAGGGAGGTTGGCACAAGATAAACTTTCAAGGTCTCCTTCCAACCCAAGCCATTCTATGATTCTATGATTTTGGTACTGCATGGGAATGTTATTGCTCATTTTTTTTACTGCCTCAGTAAAGCTTGATTTATAATGTGTTGTTAGACTCCATTACTCTTTGAACCACACCAATAAAGACTGAGAAGAGACACTCACTCTCTAAGCATGTTGACAAGCACAGAACAGGAGATGTGACCATACCACCACACATACTTCAAACTGTCTAAGTCCCTTGCTGTCTCTAACCTGTGGACCACTAAATGTCACATGAAGGCGAACAAAACAGGTTATTTTCTACTTGAAAAACATTTTCAAAGTGGACTGGGATATGGCAGGGCAATTATCAAAATATACCTTCAGATAGTTTCTCCTACCAAGCATTGGAGTTGAACAATATTTACTGGTCATTTTTATGTGCTTTTTGTTACAGTTACAATGATTTTTACATTGAAGATATTCCCAGACACATAGTCAAAAATATAGTTATGGCAGAGAGCATGCCTAGATTTCCAGGCATCATACTATACTTCCTGGCTCAGCTATCCCATCAAATAGCTGTATTATGTCTACTGAAAATAAAATATTTTCTTTAGAATATTTAGCAATTCCCTTCTGGGATGAACACTTCATCCCACTGGGATGGAGTGCTCCACATTTACCTATCTCTACTTCTCTATTCCCTTAGGAGTTTGTATATAGAGAAGGTAGTGTCTCTGAGCAGTGGTAAATAGTTTATGAGCCATATTCAACTCAGGAAAATGATTAGAGTTCCTCTACAACTGTTTTTGCTGAGTTTTTTTTTAATATTTCATCTGTGCTGCTGAATTAATAAATTTAGAAAAGTCATTAGAGATTTAATAAGTCAGCACCAAATACCACCTGGATCTTTACCATCAGTATACATGGCATAGGATAGATGTAGAGCACTAAGAGGTTTATTATTTATTGCTGAGTTTATATTTCTTTTTCAATTGAAAGCTCATATTATTTTGTCTGTCTTGGCAAGCTAGTTACAGTAGAATGAGACCCATATTTCTTGAAATACGGTGCTTTTATTACTTTAGCATTCAGTGGTACATAGAGGAAAATATATTTTATATTGTCTCTTCAGAAAACAATTGAAGTCTAGGAGAAAAATGTCAGAGTTTGAAACTCCTGGATGGAAAATAAAATTCTGAACTCCAAGAATATGATATTCAAGCTCTTCTGCTTGAAATGTCACTGCTGGCCCTCTGTATCAAATGCCAGACTGATATAAACAGTTACTGAAATAGAACTTGGAAAATGACATATAATTCTCCAAACAATTACATTAATGAACTGTCTAGAGCCACTGCTGTCTTATTAGAAAGAGAATATCACAGAAATGGTGATTCAAGTTTTAATAACATTCTGGAAAATTTTTGCTTTTGCTTATAATAAAATAATAGAATTATGTGCTAGGAAGAAGTAAACTATGGCACACGTTGATACTGATATAAAAATAGAAGAAGCTGAAAAAATGTTTGGGCTCAGAAAATAGCCTATTGATTCAAGCTTCTATTTCAATAGGACAAGGTACCTAAGAAGACCATTTGTACCTTGGCCTATACTCAGTCCTTTTCCTTTCTTCTTCTCTTTTATTTTTTACTTTTCTCTTTTTTCTTCTTTTTTCTTCTTTTTTCTTCTTTTTTCTTCTTTTTTCTTCTTTTTTCTTCTTTTTTCTTCTTTTCTTTTCTTTTCTTTTCTTTTCTTTTCTTTTCTTTTCTTTTCTTTTCTTTTCTTTTCTTTTCTTTTCTTTTCTTTTCTTTTCTTTTCTTTTCTTTTCTTTTCTTTTCTTTTCTTTTTCTTTTTCTTTTTCTTTTTCTTTTCTTTTTTTTTCTTTTCTTTTTTTTTTCTTTTCTCTTCTTTTCTCTTCTTTTCTCTTCTTTTTTCTTCTTTTCTCTTATTTTCTTTTCTTTTCCAAACCAAGCAACCAAACAGAAGAAACCCTACCCAAATCATTAAAACAACTCAAAGGAGAGGAATCATCTGAAGTGATGCAGTGAGTAATACTCAAGCTACCAGCTGTTCACTGTTTTTTATAGGTGAAAAGTAATACCAATATCTGAACAATGCTTTTAGATTACATATACTTCTCTTGTTATATTTATATTAATGCCTCAAAGTTAAATTTTGCAGAAGAGAAAATGTATTTGTGTTGCTGACAAACCTGATACTGTTAAATTTTACCTTATCTAGTAGTCAGTTTGGATATCTAAATGTATTACCTTCAACATGCATTTTTCTGTCATTCTATTTTAGATAAAGCAGTTTGATTAAAATTTATAAATTTCATGTAAATATGTGTGATTAAATTAACACTGATATGTTCAAATCAGAAGTTACTAGCCTCATCAAAACCAGTATGATTGTCATTTTATGGAACCTACCTAGTAAGCACAGACTCTTGGCCTGAGACAAGTTAGTGCTAGTGTTCTTTGGAGCACAATTAAATTACAATACCAGGAAGCTCTTGTCTCTGATGATTTATTTGTTTGTAATACTGTTTTTCTAGAAAATTAAGGCTTGTCCACAGACTAAACCATTTAGCTGAAAATACCTTCTGCAATTTCTTTCAGTTTTAATTCTGCATGTATTAAAGTCCACATGGGAGTGTAAATGCGTATTGTATTTTCAGTGTCAATTTCTAATGCAAATGTGCCTGATATTTTCATTTTCAAATATTCTTTTTAAGTCTTTAGTTGTATAAAGCAATGTTAGTATTGACCAGATTTTGGCAATAGCACAGTCTGTAAGGTACTGAGAATTATACAATTAAATTCTGCTTCTGATAATTTCTCCTGCAAATTTAAAATTTGTGCAGACATCCTGTTAAGACCAATTATTTGCTATTTACACTGCAAATTCTCAACTATTTGCTAAAAGACACAATCTATTACTATTGCAAAATGACACAATCCTCCACTCAGAGGATCTGTGGAACACAAATCTCTGAAACTTTTATCTCCCAGGGCAGATGTAGCAGTCTTGTAAAACATACATTGGGAGAAAATTACTAGTTTGAGGCATGAATAATAGGAATCAGTAATCAATGAGCATTTATGAGTGATATGGAAGTAGAATTTGATTTCTGTAAAGAAACTCAGTACTTCCACATAATCCAGGCAATAATAAAATCTGGATGTAAACTACCCATAGAATTAGAGACATGTGAGTATTGAATAATTTGGTCAGTCTTGGAGAGTTTTACTCAACCTAGAATGTATCTGTTTCACATATGAATTATGTTATGAATTTTCCTTAAGTCTGGCTTTGATGTATGACATTGATGTATAATTAGGAACACATATACTCACCTTGACAGGATAACATGAAATTTCTTTTAAAATTATTCTGCCTTTTGAGATACAGCTATTTTAGGATTTTTTATCATACAAAGTGATTCATTTAGTTTTCCTGTAGTAAAATGTCTGGCTACACTAATTTGGTGTTAAGTAAGGATAATGCAAAACACGACATTTATTAGCCATGAGATTATTGCCTTTATCACTTAGATATAGGTAAAGAGCTTATCTGAAAATAGCACTTTGAAATTTCTTTGATATATTTACAAAGCTTCTACTCAGCTACAAAACTCTAAATCTTATTCCAAAATTATTTTCTATTCTTTGCAAAAGCTTATATGTTTAAGAAATGTGTGAAATGACCTATCAATTAATTGTGATTTATTGTCTGTTATTAACTCATCTGGACAACTTTGTTGAACAAAGCATGATATACAGTGTGGTATTACATTGTTACTTGATGTGTTCTACAAAAGCTTAATAAGAGGTAACTGTAAGACGTAATCTTTTTAATTTAATTCAGCTATTTCTGCTTTTAACCTTGGACTAGGGGCAATTAAAAACAAGAGGAAGTTTTAATAGCTTTTTTCCAATTCTCTCAAAGTAGTAGTTACCTTGAATATGATTTTTTTCAGTGACACTGTTCATGTTGGTCAAAGAGAGATATCCTATTTTTGGACCTATAAACCCACAAACTGTCATTTTTGATGTTGCAATCTGAACTGTTTGCTATACATGAACACATAGTCCTCAATGTTTGATAATTTTTAGTATTTCCACAGGTATTTCCATTAGGAACAAGATAAATGAATAAATAAAGCACTATGGGAAGTGTATAGAGGTCAAGCTTTCTCCCTTGCCCTGATTCTGTACTTGCCTAAGAACAAAGCTGACCTTGGGAGTTTAAATATTTTAGAAACTAAACTGACTTCTGGCTTATCATCTGGTTTAATTATAGTCAGACTGTTCTTTGTAGAACTTTCTTCTATCATATTTATCATAACATTTTTTTCCACCCAATATCCAGAGCAGAAACACATTGCCTCTCTAAAGTAGAAGCAGACTGTGCATGATACACTGAATTTTTGCCTTACTTAAATCAAATATAACTACATTGAAAAAGAGTACCAGATTAGTGTGTAATATTGATTGTGTATTTTGCTTTTTGTTTGTTTGTTTTTACATGAGAAATATGTGTCCTTTTAATTTCAAATTATAATAGAGCAAGGTTATCTGCTATTTTGTATAACTCATTCTCCTCTTTTCTACACATCAGTTTTTGCTTTTCCTTGACAAACAAAGCAAACCAAATAAAACCCCCCAGCTTTATTTCTGTATTTTAAGAAATACTAAACAGTTTAATATCAGATCTTGATATATCTGTACACTAGAAACAGATATTAGCAAACCCACCTTAAAATGTAAAATACAATTTTGTTTGTTGGTTTTGTTTTCTTCTAGGAGAACATTTAGTGCATGATAAATATTACAGAATATCACAAATTTTGGGGAAAATAACACTAACAGAGCTGGTAAAACAAACAAAAAACCAAATATACATACAAAAGATGTCTGATTTTGTAATTATGCTTCTATTCTTTCATTACTGTCATATAAAAAAATGTAGTTCAAAATCCGCACTATAGTTACACTTATATAACCAATACTGGCTTCTAATATGTATTCAAAGAAGGTTTCTCTGCTTCCAATGTGTCACTTTTATGTCATCTTGCCTCCTTAGCGTTGATCCAAAAAGCAAAGTTCATTTCAATTATTTCAGCATCCTTCAGCACCCTGCAAGTAAATAAGCAGTTTGAAGCATTCACTGCTATGAGCAAGATCCAGACTTGAGCATAAAGACTGACTGGATGGTCAGCAGTGGCTGGGGAAGAAAAAAACCTGTACCCTTCATCCAAAGTGACATGGCTTATGGTTCCTGTATACAAAGTACTTGTTCCCTGCTTTAGACTGAAACTCTGGCTTACAACACTTTTGTCACAAAATAATCAGAAAATAATAATGAGAAAGTATTCTCTTACCTCTGTCCCCATTAATTTTGAGATAAAATCTCACCTTCATGCTACTAGATAATTTTATGTGTTCTGTAATTTCTAGCTGTTAGGGTATCATAAAAATTTATGTTCAGATACCATCAACCATTGTTCTAAGATCAAACTCAAACTCAAAACAGACTATGCCCATCCAAAATGGTTCAAATCAGTCTTGAATTGTTCATGCAGAACTACAATCTCATTGAGTGACCACTGAACTATGTTTGACTTTGACTACACTCTCTGGCTCTGATCCTGACCCTGATTTGCCATTCCCCACCCTGGATCATCCTTGGTGTGGTCACTTCTTGCATCTGCCTTTTTATCACGCAGTTCTTCTGACTCAACTACCCTTGTTGGGCAGCCAACACTTGTTGCTCCCTAATATTTTCAAACTAATCTCTGAACTAGGGAAAATGTTCTCTTGAAGAACAGGGTTAAGACTTTGCTTTTTTGCTGTAATCTCTTCTATCAGTATTCTGAATTTTACTATCTTATGCTCACTGCAGCCAATGTTTCTACTAACCTATTATCCCAGAAATTCTGTTCAAGACTAGAACTGTGCAAAGGCCTAAATGAAAGTACATGAAACAACATGCTTTCCCTCCCTCCTTTAGCTGAAAAAAACATGTTTATAAAATACTAAAAGGAGGATTGTATTCTTTGATTCTGACATCTCTTCTTGTGCTAAAGAATACTAATTCACAAGTAGTGCTTCAGGGGTAAAGAAAGGTGAATGAGATTCCAAGTTGCTCCAGTGAATAAATATCATGGATAAATGTGAGCAGTTATTTACTTTCAGGGACTAGGTATCATGACAGCATACAAAATGTGTGTACTTGTGCTATTGCTTTCTACAGGAAAAAGGTATATTTACTATTTCAGCTAGTGGCTCTGCAGAATACATAAGCATTTACAAAGTATGATGTTTAGCTGCTTGAAAAAAATGTAAAGCAATATTAAAATAATGTTCTCTATATTACCTTCCGTTCCTTTTTTAAGATACTCAAACAGCTTATTTACTTCCTTAACCGATGGCTGCCCCAAGTGTGCGCGAACAGCTAAAAAAGCGTATAAGGATTCTGGATGGTTTAAAATGATAAAGCATGCTACTAAGATATGCTAATGACTTTAAAAATCTGAATGCTATTTGGGAACTACATCTGCACTTCACCTTGAATTACAGATATTGCTGGGAACGAAAACTTAAGGCACAGTCAACCATTAAAAATTCCCTGACTGTGAAGGGTTGGAATGTCTTCTGAAAGATGATAATTCCTGACAAGAACTAGTTGAAAACTTAGTCTCCTCAACAGAAAGTAAGCAATTAAACTAACCTCCCCCACTACCTCTTTGACAAATAATGTCAGTATTCAATTTTCTCTGTATTGTATCTCTCCTCTAATCATCCAGAACCTTTACTTCCCGCAATACTTTATGGCAGGACTATGTTCAGTTAAATCTGTGAGGTTTTACAGGTAGTCCTCTTCTGTAACCACCCCACACTAACTTTTCTTCCCTCTGTGTTTTCCTGAATTGATAATAGGATTCAATTTTAAATAGGACCAGTATTCTTTCTTTAAGTTAGTACAGCACAGATGTAAAATTGCTGTTGAATTTCTGTGAGATTAGAAGGAACACCTGTATCAGAGATTGATATTGGAGAAGTGATTTACACTTTTTTAACTAGCACATGTTCACAGTATTAACTTACACAAACCCTTGGGATGCAAATGAAGGAGAGCATGGGGTATATAATGCACATGTGGCCAAAGTCACTTACCCCCACCTATAACATATGATTTCTCAGTCACATTGAGGTGGGCCAAAATTTATAGAATAAAAGGAGTAATTCAGGGCAGAAAGGACTGAAAGGGGAAAACATCCCTGCCTGTTCAGGATCAGTAAATGGACTGTGTCTCTTCTCCTCCCCGGAATGAATGCCTTTAGATGAGTTTTGCAGCTCCAACTACATAGGAGCACACCCAGGAATCTCCATTTAAACATACACAGTGTTATTAGAATCTCTCTTGCTATACTTTCTGTCACAACACATACTAACACTTTGTGGTTAGTGCATTTATCATTAGGAATCCTGATCCTGATTTCCGGTGGCTTTAAGTATTTGTGAATCTGGATTGTGCAAAGTCCTTATTGAATGTGACCAGACCTATAGGGCTGGATTGGTAAATTGCATTACTTGTGCACCTGTTCTCGTGCAAGGCCTTTTGAACTCCACCAGACTTCAAGTGTTAAATTGGCTATAATCAGAAATTAAGCTCAGCCACACCCAGCCCCTCTGATCTCTCAGGATCAGCTGGACCACAAGAGCATTTATTTCCTTCTAAATTCTCATGCCCTTAATGCAACAATGAAGAGAGTCAAGCAGTGAAAGAAGCTCCTGGGAGAGGATATACAGTTTCTATTGCTAGAGATTTTCAAAATCCAAATAAATGAAGCCCAGAGCTGTTTGTGTGTCCTTAGAGTTAAGTCTGTTTCAACCAGGAGGTTGGATTAGAGACCTCCTGAGGTCTTCACAGCTGGATTGTTCTATGGTTTTGGTTCTGTGATATTTCCTTACTTTAATGCCTGAAATCAGCTAGAATACAACATAACTGAAATTAGTGAATGATGATTATCTCTGATGAGAATGCACAAAGCTTTTTACAGGTAGCCAAATAGAACAAAATATTTTCATCTCATTATTTGCTTTCTTGGCAAAAGCAGTTAATTTCTTTAGTACTTTTTAGTAGACTTGATCAGAATTATTTGTAAAAATTGATGCAGAGTCTTTTTGCCGGAAAGATTTAAGTGTTTTATGAAAATGTATTGTTTTCAATGCTTGAACTCTGTGTGATTTGAGCTCAGTAGAGCAAAATGCAGATTAGATTAAAGGTTATGATCCTAAGAACGACTGCAAAATTAGCCAAGCACAGACTATCCCAGATGAAAATAGTGAATGGCAAGAAAAAAAGAAAACAGGAAAAAATTGTTTTCTCACAGAGAAAGAAGTGGTTATTTAATTTCTGACAAATCATAGATTTTTATAAAGGAATAAAAAGTGATACCTAAAGCAGTTAATAGTTTGCTCTTCCTTTCTTGGGGTTTTTTGGGGGTGCTAGTAATTTATTTATTTATATTTTTTATTTCAAGAAAGAACTCAAATTAATTTTCCTTTTTTTGCGATTCCACAGAACTGGGGACATCATCACTAATATCATCAGCTGAAAAATATCAGTGGGTATAAACACTGAAATAAATTCTAGTATTGCTAACTGGAGCAAAGAAAATGTCATCTTTTTTGCTATCTATAGAATTTTGGTGAACAAACTTATACCACAAGATGGAAGATCACTGTATTTCTCTAATTTCCAGCACTGGAAACACACAGAATGTAGATTTCACTGTTTATGATGGGTAAAAAGACCATTTCAAATTAGCAGATATTTCCCACTCTATTTAGCAGATTCTTTAAAAAAAGAAATAAACAAAAAAAAAAAGAAAAAAAAAAGAAAAAAGCTTACTGTGTTGTAAATACTGTAAGACATCTAAGTGTAGCAGAAGAAAGCAAAAAAAGAAAGGGTCAATGCATTTATCATTGGCAAGACTGATATTATCCCCTTCCCACTTCACGACTAGTTTAAAGCTCTGTCAAAAACCCTCTTTTCCCTTTGAGGAAGGTGAATCCAACTGAATGTCAGCAGGCCTGATACCATCCCATTACTGAAAAACCCCAAAACTCTGGTGATGACACCAGTCATTAATAGACTGAGTTAATCTGTTTCTCCATATGTCATTGCATGCAACTGGAAAGATAGAGGAAAAAATTAGTTGTTCTCCAGACTGCCTTACCAACCTTCCCAAGGCACTAAAGTGTCTTTTGATTGCCCTTGGACTATACATTGAAACTTCATCACCACCCATGTGGAAGAGCAATAATGGGAAATAGTGTGAAGGCCAAACCATACTAGGAAGTTTCATAGTGTTATCCTAAACCTGGGCCACAGGGAGGCATTAATCTTGGTAATTTTTTTTTCTATAGGAGTCAATTTACATTTGGTAATTTATCAACAGGATTAATCCAAGTGAGAAGACAGGCAAGTATATCTTTATGGATATCTATGTATTCAGAGTCATAGACACATAGTTTGAGGTTTTGCCTCAAGTACTGCAGAAATGTAATCATCCCTTTGTGCACTTTGGATTTATCTCACAACACTATTATTATTATTATTATTATTATTTTTATTGTTGTTATTGTTGTTGTTGTTGTTGTTGCTGCTGTTGTTGTTTTTTTGTTGTTGTATATGGTTATTGTTACTGGTATTATTGTTATTGTTATTATTGTTGTTATTATTATTATTATTAATTTAAACTACCCATTAATATATGCATTTCATCTGTTCTATCACTTTTCACCTTTAATAACTACCTAAAGCTAACAAAAATAGCAGCTTAGCTACTTTAACATCTCCCTGTGCTCAGTAAAAATTTTGCCTGAGTTATCCTGCTTTTCCACAGTTTGTATTCACAGATTGCTTTCAAAATTATCTCAGGATTTTTAATCATATCTGTTCACTTATTTTCAATGTATACATAGAGTATGTTTAAGATTTGGTCTTTTGTCTCTGTTTAAGGATGAGTGACCGAAACAATATTTGGAACACGAAAAGAGTAGCACTGACTTCAATCTAATACAGGATGATGAATGACCACACACCACTGTCTACTCAGTAGAAAGATGTGCAAGGCAGTTTAGTAGCTACCTTATAATGGAAGGAGAAACAGGTTAAAATGCATGTTAAATTAAAAGTTCTGGTTCAGAATTTTGAGACATTTAAGACTAATGTAGAAATGTCCAAGCATTCAAAAAATAAGCATAGGTTTATACTAAAAATATTTTACTGTTATCTCTGAAACTTTTGTTTGAAAATGAAATTATTTTAAATGTAATAAAGAATGTAAATGAAATAAATTTTACAGAGAAAATTTTTTGCTTGTTTGAATGGCTACTATGTATTGACTATGAAACAAACGACAAATATCAGCTAAAAACTACTTTTGACAAAAATTACATCCACAGTAAGAAATAAAAAATCTACAGTGAATAGAAGTTCCAAATATGAAAATAGTTTACTTATGTGTAATATTTTTTTATTATTCCGGAGAAGAATAGAATTATTATTCTCTGGAATAATAAAATAATAAAAGAACAGTAGAATAATAAAAAAAATATTCCAGAATATTTTTTTTATTATTCCAGAGACTAACAAGATATGGATATAAGTACCCATATTTGGTAGAGTCATATTTGAATAAATTAACTCCCATACTGTATCTGAGAAAACAAATGAAACCTGTAAGCAAAAAAAGAGTGAATATGAAGAAACAAGAGCTTTATCCTTATCACTGGGTAGAATCAATTTTGGTGTTGCTCGGGAGTAACTCTTACTAATACAGAATTTGGATTTCCAAATTGCTTTTTTTTTTCTATCTTTTTCTGTAAAATACTAAATCTTGCACACAGAGCATCAACAATGCTACCAAAAATATTTTTGAGAAGAAAAGTTCCAGTGTCAAATTCATCTTATTTACACATCACAACATAACTTACAATGTTGTCAATTAGTTTTACTGCATAACTTCAGAACAGGACTTAGCTTGTAGGTGAAAATCCTTTAAAATAGGTACCTGGTTAGGGACCCAAATAGATCTTAGCTTCAAAAGTGCCATTCCCACATCTTATATTCCATATCTTTTCTTATGAGCAATAGTGAATTTCAAATTCTCTAATAAGTACTTCTATGTTAAGAAAATTTTATTTCTCAAAAGATGTAGCGAGCACCTGATTAAATCCTGAAGCAAGAAGGTTTGTAGGGATTTTTTTCTGCATTAAAAACTAGAGATTTTGTTATCTGTCAGATAATATCTGTTATAAAATCTAGTCCTCTAAGTTCTGCTAGGCTTTTGGCACATTTAGTACCACAGTAATAAATCAGAAAACATATTTGCTAAAAGAATGAAACTTGAAGAATCAAAAGACATCTGTATTAGAGTGCCTTTACACAATTCTAGAAGAATGAGGGACAAGGAAAGAAAAATGAAAAACAATAGATTGCTAAATGATGGTGATTGTGTTCTTGTGGCATAACTGAAACCTGGTGAGAAGATTCTTATAACTGGGATGTCAATACAGATTAGTACAATTTATATAAAAGAAGGGTGGAAAGGTATCATTATAAAGCACATAAAAAATATTTACAATCTGAGCAAACTACAGGTTAGTAGTGATTAGTGCCAGGGTAAATATGATGAACTGGATACAAAGACTGGAAGGAAAAAGAAATGGCAGTGTATGATTGATATTGATGATAAGGTTGAGAAGAAAAAGAAATCAAGGTCAGTTCAAACTAACTTTTTGTGTGCTCAGAAACCTGGGATATTTTTGATACTTAAATGCATATTTGTTAGAAACTCATGAAATGTAAAGGGAACTATAATAATGCATTTGTATTGAATGAAATTAAAACAAATCTCTACTTCTTTTAGAAGGAAACTAAACTTAGTATGTATCTGTCATTCCCTTATCTGAAACTTCCTAATGAAGATTAGAACTAATGGTACCATTAAGAATTCAGTTTTTATTAAGGTATATAACACAGAAAGTCTGTTATGAAATAATATTTAAATCCACTGGAGTGGAATATGATGCAATTAAAATATTATAAGCAATGCATGCTTTCAGTGAAAAATATGAGGAGCAGAGGTTGGTTACTGGGATTTCAAAAGTGGATTCTACTCAGTTAAGGTTGTTATCACATTTCCAGGTTTGGAAATGCATTCTGAGCAGATTGCTTTAAGATGAAAGGCAAATCCCCCAAAGAATGAAGAAGCCCTCAAAAACTTTGAAGAAAAGAAATCTTGTTAATCTTGAACATTTAACATTTAGTTTGTATTCCTAAAATGCAATTATTTTCTTCTTCAAAATGAAGTGCCTTGGATGATGTGGAGAATGAGAAAATTTGCAGTTCCTCTGCTTAAATTTATTTATTTACGTAACCCAGCTTAAATTAATAAAAACCACTACAAAGAGAACAAACAAAAAAAAAATTCATCTGCCCTTTTTTCTGGAAATATTTTTTTGTTAAGCGAGTTGTCTTTTTCAAGCTATGTGGAAGACAATTGACTTTTAGTAATTTTAAAGTTTTTCCAGCAGGAAGATGATATATCACTTAACCCTTAGTAAAAACCCCTGTACCTTGATGTATGACTAAATATTTTTCCTTGTGATCATCCAACAACAACAACAACAACAAAAAAATGAGCTTACTATTTGCTCTGTCTTTATGCAAGTTCATGCCTGCTGCCCTGTTCTGAACAATTGTTATTATAGATTATATGGTCATAAACACTGCAACTTAGCTGACATAATCTAGATAACACAGACAAAATTGTGCCATAGAAACAGATTCTGATTTAAAGTGAAAAGTAATAAGAATTTTTTAGGTATTTCAGTAGACATATCAAATAGTGATATTATAAATAAAAAGGTTTAAATGCAAAGATATTAAACAATAAAAAATTCACATATGCTGATATTGTCTGGAAAATATTATAGGCAAATAAATAGGATTGCTTTAAAATAGAAATTTTTAATGATATGTTTCAAAACAAAGGAGTGTATTAATTTCATTATAACTTTGCTCATATGTACAATTTCACAATTTAAGCAATCTTTGTGCCAGAAACAATGAACTATTTCAGAACTCCTATGAATATTATTTCAATATGAGGATTGAAAATATAGCTCAACTAAGTAAGTTTATTAAGCAAGAAATTAAAAATAATCTTAGAGCAGTTTAAAGTCAGCTGTATTTAGCTGGTAATAATGTTTTTATAAGAAAAACATACAAAACACCCTGTAACAGCTTTGGATTATCATCTTTTGAGAAAAATCACTGAGACACTACTAATAGAAATGACAGTGAAAGATTATGGTAGCATTTAGCAGCCAATCTATCTGAAAGCACTTAAACATCTCACCTAATCTTTAAATAAAAGGTTAAAAAGCACTTGCAATGATTGAGTTTGACAACTTAAAATCTTGTTCTAGTGGTCCCTCCTTTTTTGAACATCTGTGAGTCTCTTATCCATTTTTACTCAGAGTTAATATTCTGTGGGGTTTTTTGTTGCATTTATTAGTTGATTGCTATCTCCTATCTTATCTACAACTCAGTCATAAATAAATACAAAATATAACAAAGGAACTTTTAATTTTCTATATGCTAGCTGACAATATGATGTAAGCGTGCTTTTGCTTGCATACAATTTGTCTTGTTTTTCCTATTTTCTTTCTAATAATATAAACTTCAAGACAGGAAAGATAATTAAGGACTAGTATATATGAAGCATTTTATTTTGTAGTGGTGAGTATGAAAATAATTTCTTTCTCTATAAGGACAAGTGGCTTTTGAACTCAGAACCAAAAGAGGAAGCTTAGAGAAATTTACTGTACCTATTTCAAGTCAGTTTGCCTCTTGCTAACTGAAGAGACACGGATCCGCAGAAGATCCAGAGAAATACTTCTAAACAAACATTTGCAAAATGAATTTTAATGGTAACAGGAAAAAATTATTAGTAAGTCAGGCAAATATGGGATATGGTTGATTATGTCCTATAGTTAAATCTCACTTCCTATCCCAGCAAGACTTTTTGCATTATTAGGCTTTTTAAATTTTCACAATTATTTGACAGCCACTGGAAGATGTGATCTATGCATAGATCTGAAAAATTACTGAAAATTATATATCCTGGTTCATTTCCACAGACTTGAATTTGAAAAACATTGTTTTCACTTAAATTTGTTTCCTATTTAGTCTGTTTTCTATTCAAGTCTGCTGCTAAATTAAAAAAAAATCAGATTTATTTTCCTCAGTTTATGAAAATGAACCCTTCATTGTGCTAAATATCTGTATATTTGAGCTTGACCATAACATATTGTTAGTCCTCTTCTAATTTATGTGACATTTGATTGAGTTTAATTATTAATTAAAACTGTTAACCACTAGTAGAATTAATAGGGCTGTTGATGTAAAAAAAACCCACAACAGCTTTAGAAAAGCTGCTATTCCATTGATCTTCTTGCCACTGTATTATTTGAGTGACAAGTAAAACTCCCCTACCGACTGAATGATAGAATCATTTTTACATACAAAATATTTTCTTAACTATACTGCAATCAAAGGAAAATGTCAAACATTATTTTTCATCCTCTCAATGAATTATTAAATGCTTTCTTCTTCCCTGCAAACAGATGGCAGGCAGCCATTCTGCATGGCAGGAGCCTTTTAAATTATAGGTGAAAAGGGGTCTAGAAGAGGAAAATAATGCTTCATAAAAGTCTGTTTCTACCGGAAATTCTTGGCAGAAATAGTAACAGGGTTACTGCTGAGAAATATTAAACCATTTTGTCAGAATATTTGGGGGGAGCATGGAAAGTGGAGTACTTTATGAGCTGTGGTAGCTAAAGGAAAAGATTAGAAGCATGGGACTGTACCCTTATGGTCTGTAATTTTCAGATTACATGGTACCTTTAGCCTATTGTTGTATCCATTGTAGGCAAAGCTTATAGTGCCAAGCAATTTGGCTCAATAGAAACAGCCGAGAAGATTGAAATGATTGCTTCTAAGCTATTTATATCCACACAATTTTTACTTTAGTGGTTTTTCTGTCACACTAGGTATAGTCTAATTTTTAGGACTGAACATCCCTCAAACACCTGGCCAAAGATGTTGAAAAATCCAGTCATTGATTAAAAGGTCATTTTTCTCCATTAAGGTGAGCAGCACATTTTGGAGAAGAGCTTGCAGTTCCATTTCCTCTAAAAGGAATTGATCAAAATTTTCCCAGGAATGCATCAAAATTTTCCCAGGAATGGAACATAGTTAGAGGGCACAATCAGTGGATTGAATACAAAATTAGGCCAAAATATTTAGACATATCCCTGGTCCTCTTCTAAAATCAATGATGTATAATCAAACAAAGAATAGTATAAAATAATATTTAACTCACCTTGGAGGACCCTATTCCACTCAGCTCTCTTCAGGAGCATTGCATAGAGTCATTGTACTCTTCCTCTCTTACCATTTCTAGCTCCTTTCTTTTATCACATCTCTTTCACTATAAAATTTCAACTGTGGAGGATAGTATTAAATAACTACAATGTTCTGTCATGTTTTATGATATCATTAGGATTCTCCATCAGAATTGATCAATTACTTAAAATTGCTAACCCTTTTTTGAAGGTGATACTTCTGAAAATAAATCAAATTATTATTTCCACTGCTGCTACATGATAAATATGTTCCATTTTGTAAGCTTTAATACATACAGTACCATACCTTTGCATGTATTACATTAAATATTTTAGTTTGTATTTTTCTCTTAAAGAATGCATTGTAATAATTCAACAAATCTGAGCTACAAATTATTCCTGAAATTGGTGAGATATTAAAAAAACTGAAGTTTTTTGTGCTGCTGATTAATAAAGATGCATTAGTGAAGAAAAGTATATTAAGTGGTATAGAGTTCAATTACTTCATTTACAGACTATACGATGGTACTTGAGTCTCACGTCATCTAAGTGTAGTGATGCTCACTAAGATAAGCAGTTTGGAGCAAGCACACTGATATTTTTTTAAAGTGCTTCAAGTTTTCCATAAAACAGTTCAAAAAAACACTGCATGCTATTAATTGGAGAAAATAATCAGTGCAGCAGGTAGAAAAAAAAAAAGAATAGAAACAAGAAAGATCTAGAGTCAAAATTAAGACAAGCAGCTCACTTACCAGTTGCTGTAGTGAGTAAAATAGGCAACATGCAGAAATTAACACTATTTATAGCAAGTTAAAATAAATATTTAATTACTCATTTGAATAGTGGAGGGGGAAAAATAAAAAACAAAACAACAACAACAAAAAAAAAACCTTAAAAACACAGGAAAAAGGAAAATGTATTTACACCTTTTATCCCCTTTTCTACCTAAAGAATATATTTGATAAATAACACAAAAGGCTCAACTTCACTCCAAGAACCTGTCGTCTTCACCCTGTCGTGATCATGGATTGCAGTCAGTTGATTGAGTAACTTCAGTGAGTCAACAAGTAGCACTGGGGTGGTTGGTGGGGTTGTAGACAGGATGTAGCAGCTTCTCTTGATATCTCCTTCCTTCCCATTCTTTTCCTATGCTCCAACACATATGCTCCACAAGACTCATTCCCTTTGCGGTGCTCCAGTGTGCACTCACCTATGAGTTGACATGCCTTTGAAAGGTATGCCTACCCTGTCATGCACCCACCTCCTGCTCTATCTTGGTTTTCCCCTAGTTGGTTTTTTCCCTCTTCCTTTCTGTCCAATATTTTCTGACCTTTCTTAAAAATATTTTACAAATGCTCCACCAAGTCCTCTGAGGTTGGGTCCATTGCCGATCCTGCTGGAGCTGGCAATGTCTTGTAAAGGAAAAACCCTGATCTCTTCCTCAGGATTTTACTCCTGCTGCAGCCAGATGAAAAAGCATTTCCTTATGAATTCAGTATACGTTTCAACCTGATAACCTTTGACCATGAAATGGCTACCTTGATAGAGGAGGGAACAACACTGATTATTGTCTATCTTGAATTAAGAAGGCTTTTGACATGGTCTTCATGGAGAAGCTGAGGAAATAATGACTGGATGAGCAGAATCTCACAGTACATTGAAAACTAGATGAACAGCTGTGCCCAGAGAGTGATGAACAGTAGGAAGAAGTCTAGTTGGAGACCACTAATCAAGTGGTGTACCCCAAGGGTAAATGATATTTTAAATGATATCTTCATTAGGGAGTTGGATGATGGGGCAAAGTGAACCCTCAACTAGTTGGCTAATGACACAAAACTGGGAATGAGTTCCTCATACACAAGAGGGACTTGTGACTGTCCAGAAGAACTTCAGCAGGCTGAAGAAATGGGCTAACAGGAACTTACAAAGTTCAATATGGGAAAGTCCTGCACACAGAAAAGACCAGTGCTGTGTATATGCATAAGTTGGGGACCAGCTAGCTGGAAAGTAAATTTGTACTTTGAAGTTCTGATGGACAGTACGCTGAACAAGACCAGTTCCCTTGACAAAAAAAGCCGATGGTATTCTGGGGTGCATTAAACAAAATGTTGACATTAGTCAAGGGAGGTGATCCTTCCACTCTGCTCAGCTCTGGTGATGTCACAGTGGACTGCTGTGTTCAGTTCAGGGCCCCTCAATACAAGAGAGGCATGGGCATACTTCAGAGTCCAGCAAAGGGACACAAAGATGATTAAGGGACAGGAGCATGTCTCCTATGGAGAAAGGCTGAGAGCTCTAGGACAGTTCAGCCAGGAGAAGAGAAAGCTTGTGAAAAGATCTTATCAATGTATATAAATACATGAAGGGAGGATGAAGTCAGCATCTTTAGAGTGGTTCCCACTAACAGAACAAAAGGCAGTGGGTACAAACTGAAACACACTAGTTTCCTAAGGAATATCAGTAAGTCTTTTTTTCTACTGTGATAATGTCTGAGCCCTGGCACAGACAGCCCAGAGAGGTTGTGAAGTCTTCATGCTTGGAGATATTCAAAGACCATTTGAACACTGTCCTGGGAACTGGGCTTTAAGCTCCTGAGCAGGAGTGGAACCAGATGACCTCCAGTGGTTCTTTGTAATATCAACAATTTTGTGAATCTCAGAATCTATTTTCAAGTGTATTTTGAAGATGGAAAATTAGGCCAAGATTTTTACTCAGGTTCATGGGTTAAAATTGTTTTCTGACGTCTTATATGACTGAACTATTGATTTAATATTTGGAATAGGAGGGAATTGTGTGTTAGGGATTTATTAAAACATAGCTTGGAGTGATATAAATGAAAATTGGCCTGTGAAGCAGGTGATTTTTTGGGTCCTATACAGAAAGCTAAACAGTCGCTGACATTTAGATTTTCACAATCATGTGACACACAGAAAAGTTAAAAGATTTTCCAATGGGAACAAGAATTCAGAATTATCTGAGTGTTTCCATTTAATTCATTTGTTGACATTTTCCTTTCTCCTGTCAGAATCTTCAGATTATGTTTGAAAACAAGGCCTTTTTTAAATATAATAGCATATAACCAAAACAGAGCTAGAAAATGTTTTGTGGGGGGGGTTTATAGGGTTCATGATCCCTGGCCACAGCAAATGACCTTGGAATCTGAAAACATCTGCCATGCAAGCAGTATTAGATTTGTGTCAAAAGCATAAAATATTAAAAAAAAAAAAAAAATAGAAGATCACAGGCAATTCCAGCATAATGTGCATGGACAGTTTGGCAGTTCTAAAATTTATAGCACCATGGTTCTATCTGTGTGGGCATAAACCAATCAAGTAGTTCTACTGCAGGTATCATAACTGCTATACAGGGTGTTTAAAAAGGAATGTGCAACAAGGACATATTTTCCCTAGGGAAAGCTATAAATAAGAAAAAAACAGTTTTTTGAAGGAAGTGTAAAATTCATTTAGCCTGTCAAAACACATTTACTTCTCTATATTTCATTTTTTACATTGTGATATATAGTCACTGTTTGTTGAATGATTTGGATATTTTTTCCTTGAATATCCTTGCCTAATAGGCCATTAGATGTATTTATTATCCTTCAGAAGCCAAGTTGCTTCTGGAAATCTGCATAATGTGAATTCATTTTGAGTTCTGTGTACGCAAGCTTCTAGTGTTTCCAGTCAGGTTCAAAATTATATGATTTTTTTTTTTTTTTGTGCTGTTTATGTTGGTCATTAAACTGAGGTTTTCACAATCATGTGTACACAAAGCAAATTAACCAAGCAATAAAAAAGGTACAGTCACAGTATAAATGATAAGTTTAAATAGTGAAAAGAGGTTCAAACCTAATGTGTGTAAAGAACTCAAGTCACACATATTGAACCTAATTTCCAATAGGCCAAATGCATAGTGGATGAATTACAGCAACGCGTTACTTTTCCCACCCCGAGTGGCTCCTGAGAATGCGGCTTGGCACCTTGGCTCCTTGTCAGGGTTGATGCCACCGCTACTTCCGGGCGCTTCTGTGGCTGCACCCCAGGGTGGGCTGGCCGTGCTTTGTTGTTGGTGCGAGGGAAGGAAACGAAGAGGCAGGGAATTGTCCAAACCCGTCCGTGTCGCGGCCGGATGCTTTATTGGTCACAGGAACTGTGATGGAGAAGCTGCAGCCGCTCCCGGCCTCTCTTGGACGAATCTGGCCCTGAGGCTGGGGTGCTGCAGAGGGATATAGGGGTGGGGCAGGGGGGGATGGGAGCTCTCCGCCCAATTAACACAGATGCCGTGGCGGTGACGTGTGCCACAACGGCCAATGGGGACATGACTGGGGCGGACACAGGGATTCAGGGCCAGTGGGACCGCGAGAATGAGGTGACGAGCACGGAACTGCCAGGGACCGGACGGGGGAGTGGTCACAGGAGTGGCAGGGGAGAAAACCCAATGGCCGGCAGCCTGGGGCTAGCTTCCATGGCAGGGGGAAGACACGGGGGACACATGAGGATACATGGAACCAGTAAGCTAACAAAGACCAGAACCCCAAATCTAAACCCAAAATCCAGAATGCAACAATGAATAACCCAAAATAAGCAAGTTCTGAAGTACCCATCTACCCATCCCTGGACTTGTTCAAAACCAGGCTAGATTGGTTCTGAGCAACCTGTCTACAGAAAGGTGTCCCTGTCTGCAGACGGGAGACTGGAACTGAGTGGTCATTAAGGTCCCTTCCAACCCAGCCATTTTAAGATTCCATGATGATTCTGTGAGTACATTTGCAGACAGGTAATACCGATAAGTAATAGTACTGAAGTCATAATTTCCTGCACTGGAGAGGATGAAGAAGGAAGCTATTTGGCATTAATATCTTTTCTTTTCACTGAGGTTCCACACTGTCAGAATAATGCAGAGAAAAATTAATTCCCTTTCAAAAGGGAATTTCCCTAGAACATTATTTATTCACTTCCAAACACTTCAAATATTTTTAAAAGCTCTAGTGCATTTTTTTCTCGCATCTAAATCTTCTTTTTTTTTTTATACCATTTTTTTAAATCATATTACTCAGTCTGTCTCAGCATGTGTTTCAGCCTGACAGAAATTAATCTCTTCCAGAATCTGCTCAATCAAGCATCTTGGCGGCTAATTTGACTTATCTAAACCTTATATATAATGTCCTTTTCTTAGATAAAAGCTTTTGAGACTTTACTGGCCTTAGTTTCTTTCCAGATCTGTGAAAGCAAATGTGGTTATTTGTCTTTGGAGAAAAATGAGAGACATCCACAAGCAAATAGATCCCAGTTTTGCTTTCTTTTTTGCTTTTTTAATTTTTCCTTCATCCTCACTACTTCCTTGGAGTTAACTCACATTGGTTAAAATTGAATATATTAATCAAATATGAAATAATTATGTAAATCAATGCATGAGTTCCAGGTTATTCAGTGGGGCACTACTAAGGTACTACTAAGGTACTATTCCTAAAGATGTTAATAGCCTAATAATACTCAGAATAAAAGATTCCTCAGTTCTTGTTCCAAACACAATTATTATCTGTCGCTGTTGAGGCAGGACAGGAATAATGAGACTCCAAGATCAGAAGGCAAAGAATTAACTTTATTAACAAGTAACATTCCTCTTTTATAACCAGGATCGCTAAGGTGAAATATGATTGGTCTTAAAGTGAAAACCTTTCACACCATTGGCGCAATATGAATAGCACATGGTGGCAGAACATATCTATAAAAAATATTAACAAAAAGAGAGATTATAAATGGTCTACATTCCTCTAGGACTTTTTCCCAGGCTTAGCCTGGCAGAAATCTCTCCTTTTCTCTCTGATTGAACTGAGGATATCCATAATTATCCATGTGATTTTTGACCAGCCTTTCTGAGTTTACTGCACTGTTTCTGAATGAAGGTAATACAAATGTATAAGCAAATCTTGTCTGGGATAGCTGTCATATGTTCAGAGTGACTATTTCTATTTTTCTTTTTTTGTCTCTGTCTGGTTTTGTTTTATTTTTTTTTCTAACATCACTTATTTTTTTTTCAAATTAAGTAGTTTAAACATAAAATGAAAATTTTTTTTATGGTTGATGATAATTCCAGGTGTACCTCTTCCCTGCTAAATGTCTCAGGAAATCATGTTCTTTGATTTAGCACTCCCTTTTTCACATCAGGAAATTTGCAGTTTTGTTCTCAGTGGGAGGAGGGGAAACAAACTGAAACCCCACATGAGAACTTCTTGACTGGTGGAAGAAGAAAGTTTGACTAGGGTTGGGCTATGAGGATCCTAGTTAGGAATAAGATTTTCCATTGCTTGAATGATGGCTGCAATCTTTTTTTTTTTTTTTTTTGCTTTTACTGGAGATTTTTTCTGCCCAAACTGAACTTGAAAATTACATGTGCTTTCTGCTATGGAGCTTTTGTATTGCCAGCTAGTCATTAAGAACACTTTCAAAACGCCAACCACAGTGGACTGGCAAATGGAAATAGAATTTAATCGAATTTCTACATCATAATTGGGCTTGTCTGCTAAGAAAAGATTTGCTTATGCACTGACAGATGTAGGAATGTTCATAAGCAGAGGCTTAAAAGCATTCTCCCATCATATGAGGTGTTTAGATTCTAGATCGTGACTTTTTAAAAACACAGATCAAATGTCTACCATCTATCTAATTTCTGCTTTATCTTCTGACCCAGAAAATGTTCTGCTTTTGATTAGCCTTTATTCCCTTATTGGGGGTGTGTGTAAAGACATAAAAATATCTGGATATTTCACAGCACTTTGAATTTAACAATCACAGGTCTCAATTGCAATTTCTTATAAGAACTGTTGGTAAAAAAAAAAAAAAACCAAAACACTATACCATATAATCACTAGGAGATGCTGGTATTAGGCTTCTGAAGAGAACATAAAAATCTAATGTACTAGTCTCTCCATTTCTTCACTTTTTCCTTTCTTTTTTTATTTTTTTTCCCTGTTTTATGCAGCAAGAGAGAGAAAAATATATACTTGAGTTTTGGCTCTGTTGGGTTTTCCCTTCTTTTTCTTTTACTTTTTTTTTTATTTTTTAATTTTTTTTTAATTACAAAGTAAGGGTAAGTCTCATTTTTATGCATGGAGTTTAAAAAGTGAGGGTAAAGACAATTCTTTTAGTAGGTTTCAGGCTATGCTCTTGCATAGCATTAAATAAAGGTAAAGTTATGAGCAAATGAGCAAAAAATTAGCCTGCACAGTGTCACAGAGGTTGAACTGAGTATGCACCAGGCAATTTGTCTTACTATTACTCACACTTCATTTACAAATGTGAACACCCTTGATGATTCAGCAGCCATTAATAAAAGCCCTATTGTGTCTACTGCGTCACTCCAAAAGGAACTGCACAATCAGCCAAAAAGAAAAATGGTGAAGGACTGGATTATTTGGCTATTGAACACAACCAAATCAATTTTTGTTTTACACATTTAGACCCTTGCTACAGAAGAAGTATATTGTATGCAGTGGAAAAGAAGATGGATTTGTCATGAGACAAGACTGTGCTCTCTCAGTGTTGGGACATACATAGAAATTAATTTCTCATAATCTTTTCTCTCCTGTCTCAGAGAAAAATTCAAATTTTCTGGACTTTTATCAAGAAAATACATTAATTGTATTTTTCATCTCCATTTCAAAAAAAAAACCATGAGTGAAAGCTGATGAGACTGACAATTTCTTCTCAGATACTTAATGTAATTTGTTTAGATGTATTAAAGTCATAAGGTCTGAAAGGAGTAATGGGAAGATGATTTCCTCTAACCAATATTAGTTTGAAACATCAGACCTAATGGTGCTGAAAGTTACCAGCATTCTTCACTTGTCTCTTTAGAAAAGGGGGACAAATCTATAAAAAAGGCAGCTGACTTGAATGTCAAATGCATAACTGCTCTATAAATTCATTGATTTGTCCTTTAGTTCATATTTTTAATACTGAGTTTAAAAATTACATCCAGTTTATTGATTATTTTTACAGAACTTTTAAAAATTTAAGGATTCGTAATTATGAAATATCTGGTTACTGTTTTTTGGACTTGGGTTACTTGTTTTTTGGACTGGTGCTAGTGGAGGCATTGGCATGACAAGTCTGCAACAGTGTAATGGGATTCATTTATTCATATTGGAAAATAATGTCTTTCGGCATCCATATCAGAAGCAGATATTAAACAAATGAAATGTAATGGAATATAAAATTGTCCTATAAATTAACCAGCACCCCCTTCTGAACTCAAAACTAAAGAAATCTCATATTTATATTGGCTTTTAGAAACAATCTTGGCAGTGTTTCAGCTTCTTCAAAACCACCACCAAGGAATGTGACAAAATTAAATTTATAACAATTTAAAAAAAAAAAAAAAGCAAAATCTGATCTAACATAACACTAGAAATTTATTTTTGTATTTGGTATAGCAGGTCAGATCCACAGTGTTGCAAGAGATGAAGCAAAGCAAATGAGAAAACATTTCTGTGACATTCTCCATTTCACTGACTCTCCCAATTATCACTGAGCAGGTTGATATCCTACAGCTAAAGATTCAAACAGTGCAACCAATTTTGAGTTTTGTTCATAGGACATTTTGCACTTTACATGAAATTAGGATGAAAAGATGGCATTTGAATTCAAGTTAAATTTGTTTCAATAGCTTTCTAGATTTTTACATATTGATACCATAGGACATGGTATTTAAAAATACTATTCTGGTATTTAAAATACTATTCTGAAGAATACTCAGAAGTCATTGAGTGTTCAGATGAGAGAAGATCACTGAAACAACAATATTATAATACTACATATTTGAACTTTTGCCCATATGGCTTTAATGTATAATGTTAAATAGATCATAATCCAAAAAACATAAAAAATATAAACCTATACATACATACATATATATATATATATACAATAATAGGATGCTAAGGCTTCTTTTCCAGAGATTATTTATTTTTTAATTCAAAAAGCTTGTATTATCTTTGACATTTAAATAAAACTAAAATTAATACATGAAATAATATACATAGGTAATATTGAAAAGTAACTAAGAATGCAAGATACTCATAAAACCCTAATTATCATTTTCAAAAAGGCTGAACATCTCTCCCTCAATGAATAAAACTTTTATATACTAGTCTCATAAGTTTCTGAATATTTCTTATTGATCTCTGCCTTTATTTCTTGCATCAAAAAGTATAGTAGCAGGGGTCTCCACCAGGTAATATTAGCATTGACTCCATGATTCCAGAAGGCTGATCAATCACATTATTGTACTATACTATACTATACTATACTATACTATACTATACTATACTATACTATACTATACTATACTATACTATACTATTACAAAACACTCATCGCTCTTGCCAACAGTCCGATACAGACAGACTAGTTTGGTTAATTGAAATCCAAACACCATCACCATTGCCCAATTAAGAAATTGCCATTTGATAAACAAATCTCCAAAACATATTCCACATGTGCACAACAGGTGCAGAAAGTAAAGACAAGAATTGTTTGTCATTCTTTTCTCTGAGCTTTCTCACAGCTTCTCATGGCTTCCCATGAAAATCATGGGAAAGCTATCTCTCTCTCTCTGTTCAGAGGATATGTGATTACCACAAAAAAGTAATAAGCAACAGTCAAATCCATATTACCCAGCCAACTAAGATTTGCAATCCATGCAACACTAGTATACTAGTGGCAGCTTGTTAATATGTTTTTTTTTTAATTTGTAACATGATGTGTAATTTAGAACTGACATTTGTACTCAGACTACATAAAGTGTCTTGTTTCTTAGAGATACTCATAACCCTGAATACTTCACCTGAATTACCTTCTGAAGTTTGATTATCTCTGTATGATATGTATAGGACAACCAAGTTATCAGGCACAGCTAGCATCAATTTGTGAAAGGCAGGTCCTGCTTGACCAACCTGATCTCTTTGTATAACAAGGCAACCTATCCAGTGGATAAGGGAAAGGCTGTGGATGTTGTCGACCTGGACTTAGTAAAGCCTTTGAGACAGGATTCTCCTGGGGAAACTGGCAGCTCGTGGCTGGTTAATTCTTCACTGCATAAAAAATCTGTCTGGATAGGACAAGAGGAAAAGGTCTCAAGTTGTGCCAGGAGAGATTTATATTGGATATTAGGAAACATTTCTTCACCTAAAGGGTGGCAAAGCCTTAGAGCAGGCTTAGAACAGGGCAATGGTTGAGTCCTTTTACCTGGAGGTATTTAAAAGATGGGTAGATGTAGGATTTAAATGCATGGTTTAGTGGTGGACTTGGTAGCATCAGGTTAATGACTGGACTTGATGATCTTAAGGGTCTTTTCCAACCTGAATTATTCCGTGGTTCTGGGGGATTTTTTCCTCTACATTAATCTCACTGTATTCTATTAAATCAAGAAATTGAATTATGCTTATGAAAATTATACATCCACTAAGCTGCATGCTTGAACAAAGCCATCTGACTTTATGAATGTCTGTTATATTAATGATTCATTTTTTTTCATGCAGAAGAAAAGATCTTCCTAATTATGAAATAAATTAATCTAGAAAGTGATTAATTTAGGTGATATTCTCACACAAACTGCTATTTGAAATGATCATTTTTCATTTGTTCCTTGAGACAATAATTGTGTTAATAATTCTTTAAGTGAAATTTCCTCTTTGTAGCTTCTATGGAAGGAAACTGTGTTGAACAGCTGTTTTAATAAAAGTTCAAATCTTGTTTTGGTTGATTAAGACAGCATGATTTTAGTTCTTCAGAGAGTAAAAAATAAATAGTTATGGCAACATGCTGCAGTTACTGAATTTCTTATGAGAGGTTTGTATATAATTTCTCATGACAGGTTTGTATATATTTTCTCATTTTAATAATGCTAAAAGTTATCACTTATATTCAGATATGTGATTCATGGTCACGAGGACCACATCTACATCAGTAAGTGGTGAAATACAATTTTTATTAGCTAATAGAGCCAAAAGATGAAGATGAGAAAATGGCAATTGCTCTGTGTGTTTCAGGGTCATTTGGCCCAGCTTACTTTTGTCTAGGAGGTGAACTCAGAAACTGGAGAGCATTACATGAGCCCCTGGAATGCATGCAGGGGTTTCGTTTTTGGCCAAAAGGATTTTAATGAGTTCCTGGCTGGAACCACTTCACTGTGGGAATCATAGGAGACAATTAGGAGGTACACTTCAAAACTATTGTCCTGATCCAAAACTCAAATACTAAAGGAGAATTATTCAATGCCATTAAAACAGCTCATATACACATTTTCTACCCAGTTTTCAGGCAGTATCAAATATTACAGAGTCATGGACTGAATACACTAGCACAGCACTCCTTTGTCTTTTGCTCCAGGACTAACCTCCCAGTTGTTTGTGCTTTCTAGTAAAGGAGGTAACTTCACTAAACACAAGCCTCTTTAGATACTGCTCTGTTTAGAATATATAATGCAAAACATAGCAAAGGTTTTCTCTTTTGACTTCTGAAAAACTGTTCTTTGTTTATGTTCTATGCACACATCGGTGTATTGCATGACTGTGGTAAGGTTTTGGTAGTGCGGGTGCTGCTGTGCTGGACAGAGACAATTCTAGTTGGCTCCAGTGGAACTGTTGAAGGGCACATCTGAGCCTGCCCATGATGCTGAAGTTACCTCTGGGAAAAGACTTTAAAAAGTGTAAAAAATATACTGTGAGAAAAAGGAGTGAGGAAAGTGTGAAACAAAGGGCTTCAAAAACATGCAACATGAGAGAAGGAGGGTGAACAGATGCTCCACACACCAGAACAAAGACGTAGGCCAGTAATGTCTGTGCTTTACCAATGCCTGAAATCCATGAGGAAAAAAGAAAGTCCCATGTTCAAATGCAGACATTCTGGTGTGATCATGCAGGCTTTCATGGCTTTGTAGCCCTTGTACGGACTATGAAGTAATTAGTATTCCTTGTCCAATCTTACAATATTCTTAGCTAGCTGATTGTATCTTGCTAGGAAGACACACCACTGCCCTTCAAAGTAGGGCAGAAGCAAAAGCATTCAATAAGTTATTGGGCATAGGCAGAGGCTGTTCCTTCATAATGGAATATGAAAGGATGAAATCTAAAAGAAATTAATCCCAACTCATCTCTTCACAGAATCTTAGTCTTATTGCTACAGAGTTTTAATATACTGCAAAAGAACTAGAAGTTAAAAAATGGTGCAATGAATTCATAACCTCAATAAAAATTTATAACCCATGATATAACTCTTGACTTATACAACTTTTTTTGTTTTTATTTTGAAAACAAAAAATTTATAATATTTCTCTGTCGCAGTACAGCTAGTCTGTATCTGAACAAGATAAATCTGGCCATAATAAATCCAATTTGGCTGACCTAGCTCATTCTAGAAAAGAGGTAAGAGAGCCCTCAGCCAACCCTGTTCAGGCTTAGATGCAGATAAACCACTGGTCAGAGAGCTGGGCGGAGGGGGAGGTCCGATCCAATCAGCTATCTGGGCACAGGAGATTCAAAGCCCCTATAAAAAGAGCAGCCTTAATAAACTCATTGCTGTTTGCTGATGATGATCAGTGTGTTGTGTCATGCGTCTGTCTACAACCCATGACCCCACATAGCATTTTTCAAGTATGTTATAATTTAACATTATTGGAGACGTAATGGAAAAAAAGTCTTCCTATTAATTAGAATTTTGTCTCATCAGTTAGACAGTAACAGATGAACATGAAAGTTACAGTTGGAAGTCTTCATGTATTCAATCCAGCTACCACTTCGCACATGATTACACTCACTTTGGATAGCTTGATCTATAGTTTCAGTCACACAGGATCATGGACACAGACACAATATTCACTGCATGACTGGGTTTGTCACGGAACAATTTTTTTATCCCTGCCTTGCCAGGATTTTGCAGAACTTCATATAGAGAATTTGTCAGGTTGTCTGTTTTAAAGGGAATTTGTTATAAGCAGAACCAGAGGTAATTAGAAGGGGAAATGAAACATTTATTGATTTTACATCAAGATAAGCTATTTATATGTTTAACAGTAGTGAGGAGAAAGGGTTCTAATTTAAACAAATCTCCTATAATAACCTCTATGATATTAAGACAGTTTATCAATGCTGGAGAACAAAGTAGACTTTGAAAGTGATTTTGTGTTGCCTTTTTTTCCTTTGGAAGTGTATCACCACTGAATTGGAAAACTTCAAAAATGTATTTAAGAATTGTTTATAGTATAATAAACTAAATTTTAGTCAAATTCTCTTTGCTGTGAGGCATGAGAAAACATATTGGATAGACAAATGTGAAAAACCCTTAAAAATAAGGTGTAACTGAGGCAGTTTTAGTTGCTTCTATTAAACTGTAAAGTACTACTTAATTATTGTTTTTGAATAAACATTGAATTAATAAGATAAATGTTGCAGTTTACATTGTAACTTTCCTATTGTTGCAGAGACATGTTTCTCCTAGATTTGAAATTATCTGTCATCTTTGTAAGACTTGCCATAACTTTTATTCATGTAGAATTAATAGTCTGGTGTTTTATGACAGGAGATTAGCAGACAGTGTTAGAAGAAAGTTTGAGTCAAGATTTTTTCAGATATGTTTAAGGTAAAGAAACATAAAGTTGGAGGAAAACATTCATTCCAATGCCTCTTCCATATTTTGGAAGTTTTTTTCTAATAATCCCAGACTAGCCTTATCAGGCAATTTACACTATGAGGCACATTGTGAGCTCCTAGCTATTTAATTGTCCTGGAGCCCTTCAAAGGAGCTTTGAGTAATATGAATTACCCTAAACTCGGCTTTGAGGAGCTCCTTGATAATATATGGATGATTGACATTTATTTAATGCTGTACTTTTCAAATGTCATGTGTGAGCTTGACTCTCACATGCACTCATCTAGGTCAGTTCACTCTCAGTTAAACAAATTTCAAAGCTGCTTCTATGTCACTGACTTTTTCAACTGAATCAGTGAAGAAAAAGAACAAATAAAAGAAACAAACTTGGCATACCATGAGCAAATAGGCTGCTTCCAGGCTTTACCTTCAGCAGCTTTCCCATTTTCCCTTAACACATTCACTTCCACACAGGTGACCCTATGTTTCTCTGGAGTATTCCAAATGTAAGTTTTTTGCCAAAATCTAAATATTCCCTCATTTGCTTTATGGATTATACCTTGAAAGTCTCATGTGATCTTCATTTCTGTAGTATTTTGATTCAAATTCCTTGTTTGTCATCATGGTCCAAGACAGGAGCAACGAAACTTGAAAGAATTATCAGTAGGCTACATTCTGCTCTTTGAAGCTCTTATCATTAGCAAACAAATTATTCTGGCCTTAATTGGGTAAGTGATATATTCAAAGTTGATTGGTTTCCAGTTAACAAGTAATTGGAATAGGCATCTTCAAGTAATATACAATACTAACAGTGTTACATAATTATAAAATTCTGATGTCATTTTTTGCGGAGAGAAAATAATTACCTTTCTTATCCAGACAGATTATAATTTGATTCTCAAGCAAGTTTTTGTTTGGGTTCTATTTATGAAATCTCTTCAATCCACCTTTCACTCCCAAGTACCAGTCATAGCATTCAGGTTATAAAGTTTCCTGTTGCATATGTAGGTAGGCTACTCCATATTGAAACAGATATATAAATCTATTAGAAACTCAGTGAAATTTCATGTAGTTTACAGTAATATTGCAATGTGATAGTCACAAAATTCTGCAGGACACATGAATCTGAATGAACAGGTGCTATAAATAGAAACACAAACAGATTTAGCAGAGTAATTTTATCATATATTTATTTCTATTTAGATTAGAACCATTATACACTAACAAATTTCTTCATACTGTTATGAAAAATCAGCAATATGTTATAATCAGCAAAGCATTAACTTTGGCCTCAGGGTATTTCAATGTATTACCAAGAAAGATTAACTAAGTATTATTTAACATTTGTAAATGATTATGCAATTTTTGTCTCATATTCCTGTGTAAAAAAAGTTAATGTATTACAGGGAAAACAACTTATACATCCTAAAACCTAATGAGGCTGAAATTTTATGTCTTTGTCTTATAGTGAAATAAATGCTACAATTACATTCTATGAGAATACAGGTACTCAGTAGACTTGTATGGATGCTTTCCAGGAAAGCAGTTCCTCCTTTATTATTACATTTACATTTACTTAAAATATAAAGATGAAATAACTCTTCAAAAAAGGAGCAATTTTTCATACCAAATATGGAGTCTATTTCACTACAAGTTCTGACATACACTTTTCACTAGGAAACACATAATCTGTAAAAAATACCTATACTGAGCTGCAACACTATTAAATTCTTAGATTTCCTAGAATCACAGAATACACTGAATTGGAAGTGACCCACAAGGATCATTGAATTCAACTCCTTGTCCTGCATAATACCATCCTCAAGAATCACACTGTATGTCTGTCCAAACAATTCTTGAACAAGAATGGCTGGTGCTCTGACCATTTCACTTTAAACTTCTAAGCATTTAGCTTTAAAAAAATTCATATTCATATCTAGGAAACCTTCATCAAGTTCTTTCTGTAAGCATATTCATAATAGACAAGAAATATATGTGCCCTTTCAATGCATTTATTTGTGGTATCGTTTTACCTAAAATGCATTTGATTATCTTAAATTGGAAATGTGCCAGAATCTGATAATCTTGATAGAAGATTTAATTTACTTAAAGTTTACTGAGGTTTGATAAATACTAGTATGTCCTAGTGATGCTGTCTGGAAAAGAATGACAGGCTGGAGGAGATGGCTTTTGGAGTGATTACCATATTCTGTATTAATAAGTCTACATAAATGATAATTATAAGGCTCTTTAAAAGCTGATTGGATTATGCTCTGTGCCAGAGGGTGATGGATAATGGAATCTATCTAGTTGATAGATTGTACTATCTTTGCTTTGAACATTTAAGGAACTTTACCAATCAGATAAAAAATAGATAATCATATGACTAATTATAAAATTTTGGGGAATCGTCTTTTTGGGGTTTTTTTTACAATAATTGTTCTTGGTTTGTAAGAAGGAATTACTTCATATCTCCTCAACATAGTGTTGCAATGGATTTAATGTAACCATTATGAGTAGCTTCTATAACTTTATATTTCATTTGAAGTTTAATAGTACATTGAGGTTTTTTTTTAGTGGAGATGAAAATTGTCTATACAAATACTCCAGAAGCATTTATACAATCTGTTCTCAGCTACAGTATCTGTAGCTACTCAGATATGCTATTTATAGCTGAATAGAGCCTTGGAACTTTTTTAACATCAGGAATATTAGACCCTGGTAGACAATAGGTTAGAATGATATCATGCTGATTCTTCAATAACCTTTCTGGTATTTAAGTGCTTGACCAATTTTTTTATGTATTAGGATGGAAGAATGGTTGAAACCTAAGGAAAATGGCTTGACATTTAGATACTTTAATGTTTTCCATCAATGTTAATATCGCTATCAAACAGTCATTCTTGATGTAATTTAATAATGAGGTAATGCTTATTAATTACAAATGTTATTTCATCTGTTCTAGCTACTAAAGGTTATGTGTTCTTGTATTATTTACTATGACTAATTCTAAGTCTTCAGAGAAGCAAAACCTTTCAGAAATTAAATGAAATTTAAACAGAATTTTAACCCTTGTAGGCTTCTAGATCCTTGGAAATACTGTTCAAAGAATGCAAAAGAAGTATTCTACATTAAACATTCTGCATCTGTTGCTCTGAAATCTCTAAAACTCTATTTTCCAATCATGTAAAAATGAAAATGTTCCATTCAAGGGTATAAAAAAGGCAACATATGATTAATTAAATGCATCTTGGAAAGAGAATTCATGCTGGGCAAGAATTTGAGTCCTTTTCCATCTCTGTAAATTACTGCATGATTTGGATTCAGATTGAAAGGACTTTTCGATTGTAAAAATAGTATAATTTGATAGTGAACATCTAGAATGTTAAAAGATATACTTGTGTAACACAAAAAAAGCTTAAAAACTGAAATAGAAGGAATTCCTCGTCAAGCAAATCATAGACTTTTTTTCCCTACAGATGATATCTATAATAATATGTGATGTGTATATTAATGTTAAAATATAATATAATGTAACAATATATCTATAGCAACTTGGAATGAAATAAATAAAAGTGGTTCTAAAATACTAGAGTGTGAACTTTGACTTCAAAGCAGTATATGCCATGCACAGACTATATAAACCAATGATAAATTTTCCTTTTACTTCAATATTTGTCTTTTAGTACTGGAATTTTGAGATGTTCAGAGAGAGATTTAGGACAACCAAGACTAAAAGTTAATACATTGTTCTGACACTATTGCTTTAACTTATAACTTTTGAATGAAGAAATCTTACACTAGTAATTTCTAACACAGTAACTCAAAATTTAAATATATCTGCTTATATTGATATGACAAAGTTCTTCCAAAATGGTTGTGACATACAGTTCAGAACCAAGTCATGACTTAAATGAATACATTTATCCTTATAGAGCTACCTAATTTTTTATTAGGGGATATATTATTCTCTCAAGTTTCAGAAGCTCTCTTGTAGAAAAGAAGTAAACTACTTGAAAATCCTTTTTAGTTGTCTCTATGTTCATAAATCTTGAGGAAATATAATAAAAATATGGGTATAGGTCATGTCTGAACATTGAACTTCTACTTATTTATATATAATAGATATATTTCCTGACATCACTGCTGGTTTCTAGAGCCTGTGTAAGGGTATTACTCAGAAGTTGATGTATAGCTCAGAAGTTACACATTTACAGGTTTGGCTTTTATCAAAAGCAAGGTCTCTTGGTAGGCTTTTCAAGGTGTCTGCAGCATTTTCAGGTAGTGGCTCCAAATAGTGCTGATTAACAGCTTGCTACTACTGAAGAAAATCTTTTCAGGGGAATTGTAAGGTTAGAAGGCATCTGCTCATTTCTTTAGCAGAATATTTACACTGAAGCTGTATAGAAAATGTAATAACAACTTTAGCTGATGTGACTTTAGATTATATTTACAATATAGACCTAAGTTCTCTTATCTTAGTATAAGCCTTTACTAAATCTGTTATCTGTTATCTATCAATCTGTTAGATTTATAGTAGCTTTTTAAAAAACTTATTTTGTTTTTTTTTTTTATATTATTACCATGTGATACCGTCTAATCTCTCAGGCAACTGTCTAATTCCAGTTAACTTCCTAAAGGTAAACATTGCAAGGATAGCATCTGACATTAAATTGGACTCATAAATGATCACAGAATATATGATGTAGTTCATGGCACATCAGAGCTTAGGAATGCTCACATAGCACTTCAGAGCTTCAGGAAAACAGGATTTAGTGGAATGAAATGCTGTGATTTTGCTTCAGATCGAACATCCTACAGTTTGACCTTGAAGGAAAATTATAGGTACATGACTGGACTAAAGGCAAAGAAAGTCTGTATCTAATGAGATCTCTCTAAATGTATTTATTTCAGGGTATCACTCAAGTAAACCTATTATTGCTTTCTATTTGGAAAGGTTATGTAGAGGACTACAACTTTTCATTTGACTTCCATTAGAATTTTGTTTCAAAAAGCATTGAGCCAAAAGGGCAAAAATTTTCCATCTAAGCTTTGACTGTTTTTGCAAATGATACAAGCTAAGGAAAGGTTTCAAACACAAACATTTTTGTCCACTCACTGGATTTAAACTGACTATAATGTAAGTGATAATTTGTAACTGGGGAAATAAGGAATAGAAGTTAACCCTTCTTGAGATGGTCTAATAAGAACTGGAATTGTGCATTCAAATTCTACAGAAGTACTTGAAAAATATTCTTGTCCTATTTTATAAGAATGACACTTGATGTCTGCTGTGGTGTGGTTTTTGCTTTAAGTTTGTGTTTGCCTGTTGCATCCCAGGTTTGGGTTCAGATTAGGAGTTCTGATATGTGTTAGTTAGCTGGTTCTGTGTACCCCCATGCACCCCCCATGTTTCCCCCCACCCACAGTATTCTGCTCCAGGTTACTTACCATTGGAGCTCATCATGCCAGTCCTGTAACCACCCCCCTGTCCACTCTGGAGAGTTCAGTGTCTGTCTCCCCGTTCCCACAACCCCATCCGCCCCAGAGCTCAGTCCGCCCCTGTCGCGTCCCCGTTGGTTACCCCGATCCACGTCACTCCCCCGTAGCCTGCCCCCACTGGGCGAGGGGGGCTTCCGCCTCCCTCAGCCCACCACCTAATAACACCCTATGCCTTCCTTTGTTCAGGGTGATTTTCATCCACACGGGCACAGGGGAGTGAGCCACGGCTTCTCCATCACAGCTCCCTGCGGCAAATAAAATCTCCCCAGCCTCCCACGTGGACGGAGTGGATAATTCCTTCCCTCTTCGCCTCGTCCCCTCGTGTGGCAACGGAGCACGGCCAGCCCCCGCCCTGCGGTGCGGAAGGCAGAAGCGCCCGGGATTCTCGTGGTGGCCCTGGTCCCTGCCGAGAAGCAGCACCCATTCCGGGCACTACAGAGCTGCCTGGGACCGGGAAAAATAATACGCCGTCGCATTTGCCCACTATTCTCCTCCCTGATCTCCTCCCCTCCCGAGTTACCCATCTCCCCAAGCCCTTCCCTAACTTCCTCCCTCCCAAGTTGTCAATCCTCCCTATCCCTACCCTTTTTTCCAGAGTGTTCCTTGTCTATCTTCTGGTATTCAATACCCCATTTGTTACTTTGTATTATCCCCCTCCCCTGCTCTCTCTGATAGGTTTATAGAATGTTAGTCCTGCCATAGATGCCTCCCCTGCCATGCCCTTATTGGTTGGTTGTCCTATACCACTGCCCCTATAAAAATCTCTGTAGACCCCCTAACTTTCGTCTTAGGGTCCCAGGTCGTGGACCTAATAAATCCATCCAGTTTTACCCCAAGTCCCATGTTATCTGTTCCTGTGCCGGACCAAGTGATAACTGGGAATAGAATAGCTCACAGGGGGAAGGTTGTGCCCCTGCTGTCGCTGCCCAGCACGCCACAACAGCACACTGCAACAGATGTCTTTTAAGGCCCTTTTAAAAAAACTCTATGTTCAGTATGGATTGTTTAGTGAGAAGTAAGAGAAGTCATTGTGCTCTTGCCTTACATGGCTTTTCTGTTTAAGTTTCCAGTTTAACTGCATGCAATAAGCTACTCAAGGAAATCTTTTCTCAAGGGTGCTTTTGCATGACCTCTTTATTGCTGGAACTAGCTAAAAAGATATATTTGTTCATGAAATATAGGAGAAAACAGATGCTCTTTTTTCTGAAGGTAAAAATGTAAACCAAATACTTGCTGAGTGTCCTCTTGATTTGTTCACTCATCACTAGAATCTTTATCTGTAGGTCCTTTTGTTTTAATATGGTTTCATTCATGCTGGGCAAGAATTTGAGTCCTTTTCCATCTCTGTAAATTACTGCATGATTTGGATTCAGATTGAAAGGACTTTTCGATTGTAAAAATAATATAATTTGATAGTGAACATCTAGAATGTTAAAAGATATACTTGTGTAACACAAAAAAAGCTTAAAAACTGTACAGAAACATATGCAGTTTAGATGCAGAAGTTGTGGTGGTGTGTGGCTACGCAGAAGGAGCAGAAAGCTTTGTGAATTTGAAATGGGAGTTTCTGTTTCATAAATGTGAAGTTGGAGTTTCTATTCTGTATTTTTACGTGTATTTACCCTTCCTCCTGAAGCTATTCCCATTGGATTTCACCTGTAATGTATTCATACTGGGCACTGTTCTATTGGTTTCACCTTATCTCTTATATTCCCCTCTAAAAACTGTAAACCAACCCCAGAGCGGGGTCACATGTTCGTGCGGCGTTCAAGCAAATACAACCTACTTCAGACTGCACACAAGTGTCCAGTCTCTTATGTCTCTTTATCTCGGTCATGGACACGCTCTCAAAATAGCTCTGTCTGTATCAAACGAACCCCAAGGGTGGTTGTTGCTTCTCTCCGGCTGCTCCCAGAAGTGCCTGGCCAGTGCCCCGGGAAAAAGGAGCCGGGCAGAAACAAAGAACCATTAAGTAACCATTAATTAATAGGAAATTTGAAGGAATGCCACAGAGGTATCTATACTTGGGACTGAACTCAATGCAAAGGTTGTGCTCAAGGCCATGTCAGAATTATATAAGCTTCTGGAGATGTCTTGTTTTATATTGATGGAAGATCTGTTGAAGTACAAGGGCTCAGGTTTAGTTAGTCCCTACCTCTCTTTCAGTGAGTTTTGGATAAAGAGAATAATTTACTTTTTATTTTCAATTTAGAGCACTATCTGACTGGCCAATCTAATCTGTGTTTGGTAATCTAACTAGAGTTCATATTGATAAATATATAATTGATTTGTTTCCTGGAATGAATTGTGAATTTATCACTCAACACATTCCTTTCACTAGGTTTGTTAAGTTGTACTGCCTATCTCATCTCAGATGGCAAGACAAAAATGTCTATTTTGGACTAAGAAGAATCCTTTACTGTTCACAATTGCATTTTATTTGGATCTTTCACAATAGACATATTGAGAATGGAATTGTATTTTTTCCTGTCTGACAACTTAGATACTGTAATTCTGTTTCTGCAATTTAGCTCTAGCAGTTCTGTTCTGGGCCTTTTGTTTATTTGCTTCTTTTCCATCTAAAGGTAATAGAATAATTCTCAGTCAGTGGTACCCTTAGGCTTTACAGTCTAATTGCTTTCTTAAAACAATACCTTTAAATACATATTCCAGCTGTCTGAAATAGTCCTTTTTTATTGAGGCGAAGCACCTTAAATTTGTTAGCTGACAACATATTCTCTGTCTCCCCTGTATTTATAATTTGCCTTATTTTCCAGTTTAAAATTATTTGTAGGTATTAATTGGCATCTTACTGCCTCTTACAGACTCTAATAGTTATTAGTTTTGCACTGCATATCTAGATTTTACATACTGCTGTGCTTTGTTCTTCATTTACTGTTCCTCAAACAGCTTTCAATCTATGAACCAGTTTTAATGTATGAGGTAATTACAATTAATTTTCATGTAATATTTCTTATGATGCATGTATCATTCTTATTAAAGGGTATATTTTATCTGCCTTCCTTAATTTCCACTTTTATCTGAACCCAGATCAAGTGAGTTTTGGAAAATATGTTGCTTATTAATCTGTATTGTGCATCAATCATGAAAATATATTAAGTCTTAATAGATTGTTGTCTTTTCTTTATATGTATGTCTCATTTTAGTGTAAATTAAAAGTCTTTAAGAGGATAATGAGTCTTGGGGTTGCAATTTTAACTTGAAAATTTTGTACTGATTTTTTTTAAGCTTTGAAAACTATGTCAAAATTGAAACAACTAATTTTAACAGGCATAGGAAATTTATTATCTCATTAATAATTTTTAATGCTACTAGATGCATGTGGAATGTAATTTTTTTGTTTATTCTTCTGGCTATTTTTCCAACCTATGAGTGATATGTATCATTTGGCATGGTAAAATTAATGACAGTAAATCCAGAACTTACATATTTTCATTTTTAGGCATTTTATTTTTAGCTCATGAAAATTACTTTTTTTCTGAAACTATTTATTACATAGTAAATATTGAATCTGTATGAGTAGCCAAAGGAAATACTTAAGTACTTGGATATTTTGACTGATGTTCATTCACCAGAAATAAGAGACTCTTGGTACAGGAATCTGAACTGTATACCTTTGCCTCTCTTGTCAATCAGCAAAAAGAAAAGAACACTTTCACTATACAGATCATCTCATCATGTAAACTCTTTCAACAGAGCAAAGAAATTACTCTCTGAGAGATGTTTATTTCTCTCTGCTGATTTTAATAAGCAGACTGAGTCTAGCATTGAGAGGTGTTTAAAACTGATGGAGGGGAATATAATTGTTGGATTCTAGACTCAGAAGAGCAATGCAAGAATTCTTAACTGGTAATAAATTAGTTATAGTTCTGTGAGTTTTCTTGTAGGGAATAAAATCTAAACTAAATCCAAACACACTCTTTAATTAAGCTCTTAGTGTTCAACAACAAGCTAGCATGCTTGCATTAATGAAAATCTTGTACAGCATCAGACTCAGTATTGATTCCTGGAGTATGCTTCAAATTACTGACCTTGAACTAGTCTTTGTGCCACATTCTGGCTCTGGTCACTCAGACAGTTTTCATTCCACCTTAGGGTCTGCTCATCCACCCCATATTTCATCAGCTTTTCCATGAGGACCTTATGAATTGAAGTGTCAAAAGATTTATTTAAGTAATTAGACAATATCCACTGCTCTCCCTGCATCTACTAGGCCAGGTACTTAATCACGGAAGTTTATCACATTGTTCAAGCATGAATTCCCCTTGACAAATCCATGCTGACTGCTCCCAGTCATCTTCCTGTCCTTTGTGAGCCTGGAAACAGTTTCTATGTTAGTTCTTTCATTACCTTTATGAGAATCAAAGCAGCTAACTGATATGTAGGTTCTTGATTCTTCTTTCTTGTCCTCATTAAAGAGTGACATCTTTTCTCTCCACCCCTTGGGCACACCTTCCACGCAGCATGACCATTCAAACATTACTGAAAGTAGCCTTGAAATTACATCAGTACTTGTGAGTGTATCCCATGAGAACCCAAGGACTTCTCTAAGTCCTCTTTACCTAAATATACTTTGACTTGATTCTTTTCCACCAAGGGTAGTGCAAATCTGATAAATTAGAGACGTGGAAGCTGTTCCACACAAATGGACAATTTATTTGAAAATATTTTATTCAGGGTGATTCTGTAACTGTCATTCTGTGATTTATACTTGTTCTGTTCTCTCTTTATGTATTCATTTTACCATGCCTTTGTATCATATAGTGTGACCAATAGTACATGTATCGTTTAAACTATATGTGTATCATGCAATTGTGCATGGCTATGTGTTCCATTCTCTTCTTAATTAATTTTCTAATAATTTCTAAGTTTATCTATTATATTTTTGATGTAAATTGAAAATGGTAGAGAAATTTTGACCAGATAACTTTTTTAAATGTAAGAGGATCTACTTGTTAGGGCTGTGCCAACATTCACTTTTTTATCTTTTTAATGCTTTGTTGAATAGTTAAAATTATCCTTTCACATTATAGGGGACAGCAATATTGTCTAAGAATTTAATGAAAGAGTAAGCACAACAGTGGAATCTCTATTTTACTAGCAAACAAAGAAAATTTTTGTATAATAGAGAATATATAAGAAATTTGAGATTTGCATTATTTGAATTCAGATAAGTACCTCATTTGTTCCCACCAATCTCTTTTGCACTTCATTTATACATTTTTACTAAAATTTGGGGGCTTTTTTATCCCTTTCTTGGAGTACTCCAAGGCTTTATTTCATCAGTAATGCAGTCTCTTGTTACACTCCCAATGTCATCTGGAGAGGAAGATTTCTGAAGAGTGAGCAGAACAGCTGTTGCCTAGTAGGAAGAAAAATCAATGACCTGACACTTGGCAGCTGCAAATTTGTATACAGTTTAATAGTTGAAAGGCAGAGTACAAGAAAACAGAAGGCTGTTCACCTCCTGGGTCCAGCATACCTAGGTTTCGTAAATTACTGTGGTCTAATCGTAAAGCAGTTCTTAGTGTTCTTAATAATACAATACATTTTAAATGGTGTCTTTTTTCTCCTTAGTCTGATCACAAATTATAGTTTTTTAATATTCATGAGTTTTACTGAATGTCAGATATATAAACAGAATGCAAATATAGATATATATATATACTTAGGGTTGTTTTCATTGGGAAAACATATTTAAATTTAAATAATTAAGACCTTAAAAGAATGCCTAAACTAATCTTTAGTAATTATAGGAAAAGAAATCATGCAGGACACTTTGATGAAGCAATGATAGCTGCTATGGTTTCAACAAAGCTGAAGAGAGGATTAATTGCTAGAGTAGAAAATGCTTTAAAAAAAATCACTGAACAAACATTTTAATTTATACAAAGCATGCTAGTCCTAGTTGTTGACAAATTTTGTGTTCACACTTGGATCAACTTTATTTTTTTACCTGGGTAGATAAACAACAGAACAGAACCTGAATGTGAAGCAAAACTTAATTGCTCCATCCTGTAACTTTGCCTGACATGAGTAGGTGATAAACTTTAATAGCAATACCAAAAATATGTTAACTAAAGTCTCATACCATTGTAGGAAAATTCAGAGGATCTACTCAAATGAAAGCATAATTGCATTTATATTAAGTAACAATAAAATTGGAGGCATTGAGTTTTAAAAATATTAAAACTGTAAGGAGTGGTGCCCTGGTTGTTGTCATAATTTTTCTCTTAATCATAGAATCACAGAATGCATGAGGTTGGAAGGGACCACAGCGGGTCATCTGGTCCAAAATCTCTGCTCAAGTAGGGTCATCCTAGAGCACATGGCACAGTATTGAACCTAGATGATTCTTGAATATCTGCAGTGAAAGAGGCTCCACAACCTCTCTGGGCAATCTGTTCCAGTGTGTGGTCACCCTTGCAGTGAAGAAGTTCTTCCTCATGTTCAAATGGAACGTCCCTGCACTAGTTTCTGCTGAGTTATAAAACTTCCTTGAAATCCGTGGCCTTTCACAGGGGGGATGAAATTGACATAGAATCTGAAAAAGGGTCATAAATTATTGTGTCATATTAAATTTAGGGAATTCTTTAATTCATGGTAAATCCTACTACACTGTAATTATATTATTTTTTACTCGAGATTGATTAGAATGTCATCTACCAATGACCTAAATTAGCTCAGGAACAGAAAATGGTTATGATTACTATTACCTTTCATTTTTTCTTAGCCATTGTATCAGTACATTAGGATTATGACTGACTTTTGGAAGTTCTTATTTTTTTAATTCATTATTTAAAAATTTTAAAATTGTTATATTTGTGACTAACTTGCAAAATGAGTAAACAGTAAAGATCTGTCAATGACAACAATTTAAAAATCTTTTAAATATCCATTTAGCAGTTTTCTCTTCTGTTGATGAAAGTTACAATTAATAGCTTCAGATGAGTGGACATTGAGCTAGTATTTTCTGTAAGAGCATCTTAGTATCCAAAAGGGAATGGGTTTTGATAAAATGCAAGAGAAACTTAGATGACTTATAACTTTTGAAATTAACTTGACAGAACCTAATTGCAAGCAAAGGTTGCCACAGAGACTTCTGCAAGTAGTTCTAAATGGTGTACATAAAGTAGATAAATGATGTGTTGTATAAATGAAAGAAGAGGAACCTACATTCATGTACTGAAGTGATGACAGCTATGTAACTACCTAGAGAGATGAGAGATAGAAGAATCATTCTTCTCTGTCATGAAGTAATCACCTGCTAGGCAGCAGGCACAGTCAAAATATCAACATCACTTCCACTCAATGCAAATTCTCCCCTGACTTCTGCCTATACTTTAGCATTTGCACATCCTTATTTGGGAGTGTTTTGTCATTTTCATTTCTCATGTACTGAATTTTCAATACATCACTCTTACTTTCTCATTTGCTGCAAATTTTTATCTTGATGTTCAGACATTAAGAAGGTCAATATATTGCTGCTCTTATACATCCCAACCAGTCACTTTCTGGGGATGTTTTTTCATAATTTATAGTTAGCTGTGATATTTATATCACATATATACCAAATTTATATGTGCTGAAAACTTTGACATTTTTCTGCTGAAATAGGAAAACACTTAGATTTTTTCTATAGTTAAATAGAAATGCCACACTTTTTAACTGTTGATGGATACATGTTTATTCTCCTACCTCAAGCTTCAACTTCAGTAAAAGATTATTATACAGCACTCTCTTCTTCCATGAAAAAGAAGCAAAGAAACTTCCACAACCCTTAAAAAGTCTTAAAATGCTAGGACACTTCACTCAAACACAGAGGCTTCAATTACTTAAGGCAAAGAATGATTTGGAGAATAATTTGGAACATATTATGTCAACAATTTTCTGCCTGATACTTTTATTCTTTTATTCACTTTTCAAATTCATGGTTCCTCAGATGTGTTTCAGAAGCTGTCCCACCTGCTTTCATTACTTTTCAGGCAAATCTGAACAGAAAAAAGCATGCAGCATGTATTTGAAAATATTGCATTGGGAAATCATGTGAGTAGCATACAAAAGTATTTCCACTCAGATGTCCATAACAATAGATTTTTAGGCTTATCAGGCATTACCTACTTTACAGGGATATTTTGACTACTATAATGCAATTAAAAAAAAAAAATGTTTTACAGTGAGGCAGGCTTCCAAAATCACAGTTTTCTGAAAAAGACTGAAATACTCTTGGCTTTTCACCTTTAATGTATTGAGTTCAGATGCCCCAGTGCTGGCAGCAGGGGCTTCAGGAACTTCTATCACGATTGGTCAGGGCTGCCCCATGGTGGACACAGCTGGTTCCACTGGCACCAAACAACCCCTCTCAGGGCATGTCTGAGCCCCAGAGCCAAGATGGAGGGACCTTGAGGAAAGTGTCTTTAGGAAACCATATTTTAAAACATACTTTAAAAACTTTTTAAAAATACTGCATGACAGCCTCAGAAGGACAAGTGAAGAATGTGTGTATTTCACATATGTGCTATTTCACATAGCACTGCAGAGAGCCAGGTGAGAGGAAAAAGGAGAGAAGGAGATGTCCCTGCAGCCTGTTGATGGGACCACACCAGAACAGGTACACTGTAGCCTGTGGACAACAAGGAATGGGAAAAGTATGAGAAGGAATGAGGCTTATGTTCTTCGCTCTGGTCTCGGGCAGCTAGGGCACCCGGCTGCACACTGCCCTTTGGTGAGTCCAAAGCTGCCGTGTGCAGGGAGGTTCTAGGGCTGAGCACTCCCGCATGGGTAATGCACCTTTCATAGCCGTACGCTGAGAGGAAGCAAAGGAACGAGAGAAGGCACACCTTGCCTGCATGGCTGAGAACGTTTATTTCCCGCGTGGCCGCTGCGGTGGCTGGAGCGGCTGTTCTAAGGTCCCGTGCGTGGACAAAATGGCAATTGAACAAAGGGAGCATGGGGTTAAATAGGGGGCGGGCAGACAGGGGCGGAAGCCCCCCTCGCCCAATGGGGACTGGTAACAGACGTGGATCACGGCAACCTACGGGAACACAACGGAGGTGGGTACAGAGTTCTGGGACAAATGGGATTGCAAGGATGGGGTGACTGACACAGAACTTTCAGGAAGAATTTGAGAGTGGCTACAAGATGGACATGTAAAAGCTCCTATGGTAGACAACTTGGAGCAGACCATTGTGAGGGGAAAATGGGGGTACAGAGAACTAATAACATTTATTAAAACCCCTAACTGAACCAACCCCGCATACAACAGAGGAAGGAGTTGCAGAGAAGAACTTTTAAAGACTGACCTCAGCTCCCATTCCACATAAACCAGTGCTGTTGGTGTGGTGGAAGGTAGAAGAGTCAGGAGTGAAAGAGTAAAGTAGAGTCTGGAAAAAAGAGGGGGAAGGTTGTCAGGATGGTGTGTTTTTGTCTTTGCTTCCCACTGTCCATGTCAATTGTCAATAAATTACAGTAATATTCCCAAAATCAAGTCTACTTTGCCTCTGATGGCAAGTGGCAAGCAATCTCCCTGCCTTTATTTTGACTCAAATCAGTTACATTCCTCTAGGTACCTATTGCCATCTGAGCTTTACTAGGATGACTGACACATCTCAGAGGGCCAAAGACAGGGCGGAGGAAATATAGAAGACCCACTTTCTTTTGGACCAGCTTCTAGAAACCATGGATATATTTGGGCAACTTAAATGGAAATCTTTGATTCACTTAAATTCAATGAAGCTCACAAGCAGACACCTACATTAAATGTTTACAATTGCAGTTCTGGGCAACACTGGAGTCACAGCAAACCTCTTTTCTCCTCAAGCTTTCTTCTGGAATTAGAGGTAGAATGCTAAAACTCCATGTGTCATTTTAATCTTGGCAATAACAAAAATTGAAATGAAAAAAACAGAAAAATAAATTGTATTATTTTAGTAGTGACTCAATAGACAGTGAAGATAGAACATTAGCAGTGATATTTTTCTGAAGCTATGCTAATTTCTTAAAATGTCTTACTGACATTTAGGATGCAACACTTTTTTTTTTTTTTGTACTTAGGAAATATCACAGATATATGAACCTCAAATAGATAACCAAGGCTCATTTTATAGGTAATGAAGAGAAAGAATCACTTATGAGGTATCATCTATTTTATTCTCACACAGACATTTAACATGGTGGATATATCATAACTAAATATGCCTATTTCTCTTCAGCAGCTCTGACAGAACCCTAAAGATATCACAAAAGGTGTATACATTTACATAATAGATTACTGAAGTTAGATGGGAGGAATTTTCCTCCACCATTATTGTGGATTCCTGGTAACATGTATAATTTAATCTCTAGCTACTGCATCAGATGCCAGCTCCTTCATTTTTCATTCCAATAATTCTAAAGAGAAAGCCTCTGAAATGTAACATTCACATTATGGGTTATTACTACTCCAGCAGAAATGCAGTTCTCTGTACACATTGATATTGAGAGAATAGAGACGTAAACAAAGTAATGACATACAGAGGTTAAATACAAATTATGATTAAACTTCTACCAAATGGAAAAAGAAACACAATTGGCTGTTTCAATTTAAAAATTGCTATAATTTATAGTGCATTCATAGGCAAAGGCTGATGCCATGAATAAAATAATGAATACAGGAAGAAGTTTCTTCTGTGATCAATTACATCAGTTAATGCTGATCCATAGTTAAATTCTTTCAGTTAGAACAGGAAATGCTAGGTTTTGACATTTTAAAATCAATAATTTAGAACACACAATCAAGACAAATATTTAAGTTTGTTCAAATAAAATTATCATTTCTAGAAAGTGTCTTTTTACCAAATAAGACTGTTTCATTTTTAGTTAAAATAATTTTAAAATAAAACTTCATTAAGGATGAAATTGTCTTTCACAAATTTAAACAGTGGCTTACAATTTATTTTGCCATGTTCAATTGAAGTTTAAAGAATAAAAGCCATTGTAAATAAAACCAGACTTATGTAACAAAACTATTCATCTTGATGACTACAAATTTTCTCTTCATGTAATGCAATATCTACTAAACTGCACAAATGAGTTCAAGATATTTTAACATTTGGAGAAGAGTTAAATTTATCTGCATAGATTTTTTTCTGGAGAATAACAATTACAATGGTTAATTCCAACAGTTATGGACAGATTTCAGCTGTCAAATGTTAATTACATCATTTCAAAAATGCAACTCAAAGAAAGCTACATAGCCAGAAAATACTTCAGAAAACTGAATTTCTTTCAATATGAATATGAGATAATTGTGTTTTTTCCTTAGAAGACTAAGTATAGAGTGTTATAGTTTGAAGTTCAAATTATTCTAATTTTTGCATTAAACATTATAATTGATAGTGTTTGTAACCTTATTCAGACTATTACTTTTTCTTGGACTATTTTCACAAGTTTTAGTGATACTTGGAAGTGTGAAAATGAATGGCTGCACTTCAAGCACTGCAGTTACTATTCATTCTGAAAAAGAAAAAATAGGAACATTCTTGTGACTTTAGAAGTTCCATAAAACAGGGGGATAAATATTGTTTTATACATGGAACATGATGTCCTTTTCTATGTTGAATATATTTTAGTCAATAAAAAAATATTGTCAAATCACAAAATATGTTCTGAAATCGTGTCTCATCTGCAAATGAGACATTTTGCAGATGTTAATTTGATTTAATGAAATCTCAAACTCTTGCATCTAATTCACTGCTTTCTCACTGAAAAGCAGGAATGTGAATAAGGTTGTTTTGCATAGGTTCTTTATTTTCTAAATACATAATGGAGGTATTCAGGTGATGCCTCATGTTTTAGCTTTTATATTTTTCAGATTCGGTATTGCTTTAGTGTGTAGTTCTGAGCTTCATAGTAGGGGACGGTAAGCTCTCTTCACAGAATAGGTAGACAAAACAATTCCTTCTCTAGCTGGGGACCAAGGACAACCCATCCAAATCTCAGGCCCAAGAGCTTAAACAATAGTAGACTGAAGAGAGAAAAACAAGAACTTCATAATCTAAAGCTGTAATTGGACAATTAACACAAATATGCTAATGGACCAGAACTTGGAAAAGTGAGGGACCTCATGGCCGGTTGTCCATTTTGTGACCATTTTGGGTTCATCTTGGGTGTAGCCCTGGCTGGGCTCTTGTACTGCCCAAGATATATCCATTGAGGCCTTCTAATAAATACCTACTTTATTCTTTAACTCTGTCTCTGTCTAGCCTCTGTTCTAGGTCAGCCTTCACAAGGTATTACAGGTAGTCCTGAAAGTTCTAGCTGACACAATATAGGTGACTACTGGAAAATGTTTCCCCTTCCTTGCTGTGCCATTCCTTTGGGAATGGCATGTTCTCGAAAGCTAAGCGTCCAATGAGGCAAAGAACGCCAGAGCTTAAGGCAGCTGTTTAAATATACAAGGTTATGAGTTTTAGGTTCTCTTGAGCCTGATGGGAACACTTTGCTTTTGGAAGGGAATTAAAGTGTGCTACCAATACACTGCTGCATTCTGGGAATTTTGGGGGGTTACTAGAGCAGTAGGCTCTTCTTAGCTTAACTCTGTGGAGAAATTTTCAGAATGGTCTGTGCAGACTTGAATGCTCTGCAAAACGTGCTAAAATAAGAAAGCACATGCTGTGTGCTCTCTTTTCCATAAAATTTTTTGTGCTTTGCTAAACAACTTAGAGTTGGTCCTTTTTACTCCAGATTCCTGCTACTCCATATGAACTAAAACTATTCAGAAATACTAATGTTCCCCTTGTTCAGAATAGACCAAAATGAAAATAATTATAGCAAAAAATTAGGCTGAGTGAAAAAAAATAGAAGAAATGGAAGAGTAAGATTACTTAATCTATTTATAGCAAGATTAAGTCTAAACTTTCTCTCTGTCCAACCATCTGGCTTATGAGAGACAGTCCTTGTTTTGTGAGAGCAAATATTACTTTGGGAAACCAGATGTGATCATAATGTTGGTGAATTGACATATTCTTGATGCCATGAAGTATAAAATTCTACTTTTTCTCTGTAATGACTATATAGTTACTGTTTCTTGTATCAGGTAGATTTCTGGAAAATTGAACTAATATGTAGCCTAACAAGCATTAGAGATGATTTGAAAGGGAGGTGGGGGATATCGGACCAACAGTCAGGTGTGGAAGAGCAGGACAAAGACTTGTGCATTTTGTCAGTAGGAAAACAAGCATATTCTGCTTTCTTATATGATAAAATCTTCATTTTGCATTTTCCTGTTGGAGGTGTTTCCCACCACTCAGTGTTACATTTTCTTTCTCTTATGCATTCACATGTATGTGAGGCACAAGCATCTAAAACTCAGTGGCTGTGGAACTTGCAAAAAATGTGATCATGATTTTGGACACATAACTCCTAAATCATTCATTGTATGTCATTGCTCATTGTAAGTCTAATGGGCTAGTAACTTACAGCCCACTCTTGTTAGGATGTTCATGATAAAATCCAATTTAAAATAAAAAGGATTAAGTACCATGATTTTCAAATTGCATGAATAATGACATATATTAGCACATTAGTATATTAATGGACTGTGAATCAAATAGTGTAAATGTGTGACAATAAATTTCCTGCCTCCTGGAACCCAGCCTCCTTGTCTTCCTTGCCGACTGTCCCTTTCTTCACAATTCATACCTGGCTGATGACAGGAGACATTTTACTACTTAGCTTGGAATTGTCTGATTAATCTTTGCATACTGCTGGCTGCCGAGGCAGCTGCAGATTTTCATATCCTCTGTATAAAAATATACTGCATAATATCAATCAGTTAACTCTATTGAAATAATAAAGCTACTAGAAAGTGTCCAAAGGAAGGATACAAAGATGGTGAGGGGTTTTTAAGAGAAGCTCTAGGAAAAGTGCCTGAGATCACTTGGTTTATACAGCCTGGAGAAGAGAAGACTGAGGGAAGACCTCATTATAGTCTACATCTTTGACATCAGGGGAAGAGGAGGGGCAGACAATGATCTCTTCTTTCTGATTATCAGTGACAGGACCCAAGGGAATGGCCTGAAGTTGTGTCAGGGGAGGTTCAGTTTGGATATCACAAAGAAGTTCTTCACCCAGAGTGTGGCTGGGCACTGGGACAGGCTCCTCAGGGAAGTTGTCACAGCATCAAGTCTGACAGAGTTCAGGAAGCATTTGGACAATGCTCTCAGGCACATGGTGTGACTCTTGGGAATGGTGCTGTGCAGGGCCAGGAGGTGGACTCAGTGATCCTTGTGGGTCCTTTCCAACTCAGCTTACTGTGTGATTCTACTATAACAAGGATTCCACTAATTTTTATATATCTATTTACATATGTATACATATACATATATTTATATATATACATGCATATTTGCATTTTATATCCATATATATGTGTAACTAATAAGTTTGCAAGAGAAAAATACACACATGTACATAAATACCGTGTTCATCTTATACATCTAATACACCTCATGGACAGTAACTCCGGAGTCTTTTCTTTGGTGGCTAAATAAGAGGAGTTTGAACTATCCTCAAAAGTAAGGGAAACAGAATTATATCTTCCTGCTTTCATATTAATTCCCCCCTCCAGCCTTCCTTAGCTTTCTTTATAAATTTTTTTGGTGGGGAACTGCAAGTCTGACTGAACATCACTGTGTAGTCTTTATTCTATGGTCTTTTTCTCCTGTTTTTTCTGATACAAAATTTCCATCTCTTCTCAGGAGAAAGGCACATCAAATCCTCTCACATTGTATGAAGGGCAGCACAAGGTGATTATAAATGGGTAAAAAGTTAAGGGAAATATAATGGTAACGGCTTACACCAGTGTCAATACATTTTAGAACATTTCAGAAAGACTGAACTGATATATTTCTATTACTTTTCTATAATTATTCTTGTCTTCTTTTTAAATAGTGGTGTATATGTTACATTCTTTTTTTGTTGTTTTTGCAGTTATTGTTATTACCACAATTTTTAAAATTATTTTTAGATAGCTTTGATCAGCCTTAATGATAATTTAATTCTAAGTTGTCACATGGGGGTATACAGAAACAAATCAGAGAAGTAAACTTATTGGTACTGAGGACCTGCTATTCATGCTATAAACAGGTTTTGTTTTAATATCAGACTAGGTGGATATTATCAATCAGACACTGTATGCTTTAAAACTATAAATCATGATAACAGAGATCTTTTCCTACTGTAATCATTATATAATTCTATTTTATGATCCTATGTCCTCATACAGCTGGAGCATATTTTCTGGACCCCTGGATTGTCTTTTCCAGGTTAGTTTCATAATAAAACAATTTAATACATGCTCCAAACATTATGCAAGCACATTATGTGGGGATGGCTGTGAGATTTACTCAGAACAGTAGTTCTCATCTAAACTAAACTAAAGTATTAGCATAAAGTTAATCATCCTAATCACCTAAAAGAAAGCATTCTAGCTTTTACTCACTGAAAGACAGTTCATGTCTATTTTCAATGTATATTTTTAACTAACTAATGCAGATTTCAGTCCCTGATTTTACAACACGACAGTTTAGAAGTATCAAGAGTTTCATGGAATCAAGAGGACAATGCTTATATGATGATTCAAAATTTCCTAAAAGCTGTTTAACAACAATCAGAAGAAACTATTTTAGGCTTGGAAATTAAACAGGTAACAGGTGTTGATTTGTTGGTGAAATAAGAACTGGTGACCTCATGGGCAATCTAAAGATCTTATTAATTGAGTTTCATTTTGTGTTTCACCTTTTTCATAACAGTTTTCAAGAAACCAGGTTTATTAAATTAAAACTCAAGGGGTGTGAAACTATTCCAAATTAAACCAGTGATAGGTTTTAAAAGTCTATGGAGGCTTGAGGTTTGTTTTTTTTTTTTTTATGTGCAAGTAATCAAGAAGGACTTCATATTGTTTCTAACTCAGAATTAAAAGCATTATTGAAAACATAAACACTTACCCCATGAACTGGAGAAGTGCTAATAATTTAAACTCCATGGATATCTTTCTGCCTTCAGGCCACAGAAACCAGGATATCCTGTTATTATAACCATGTCTTATATGAGGAACTTGCAGTTTAAAAAAAAGGGATTTCACATCTCAAAATTGCACAATGAGATTGAAAATACAATGAGAGAAAACTCATGGGATTTCCCGCCATTCTGGTCAAATGCACTCTTTGTTCCCAGTCTCATGTTAATATATTAATAAACCTTTGAAACAAGATACACAAAGGGAGGAAATATTTTCAGAAGTGCTAGAGATGCTTAATAGGTTCTCATAACCAACACCACATGAATCTGGTAGAAAAAGTTCCCAGATTGTGAAACATGTCCCCTGCAAAAATATTGCAACTTGGCTTCAAATTTTTGAAAGAGAACTCTGAACTGAAAAGAGAATCTCTGAAGACATCACCTATTCTTAAGGAATAGTATGAATTCTTAAATATGAAACATAAAAATTGTGGTTTTTTTCTAAACTGAAAAATAAAATATATCCTTCAAATTCACTTCTAGAATATTTAAGGGATGAAAAGTAGGACCCCGCCCCACTCCCCGTATTTGAACTTAAAAATTATTCATGTTTGTGCTGCCCAAGGTGTATCCATTGAAGCCTTCTAATGAATACCTACTTTACCTACCTTCAATACTCAGGAAGTAGGTTTGGAGCTCTGTAGAAAAATGTTCAGTGTCTTTCTCGGATGGAGTTTTTGCAATATTAGGGTCATCACACAACTTCATTAATTCATCAAGTTTGAAGTCTTCAGCTGAGGCAAGTTTTGGATCTTCATCCTTAAATTTCTTGAGTATATGCCTGCATGTTTTATACTAGACATCTCTAGATATTTGTAGACTAGCTTGGTACCCTTCTGAAAGTCTCACTGCATTGAGTCACACCGACGTAGTTTTAGGGAAATATTTAGATCATTCAGTTGAGTATGTGGTATATATTTGGAGATTAAATAAATTCATTATTTTCTCTGGTCCAAATCTTCTTTTATTCAATTCTTTTTTGTGAAACAGAAGCACATATATACAATGAAGCCTGCCAGGAGTTTGACATGAAATTTGAAACTCTAAATGGGGCAGCTTCAGCTGAGAGTGTCTAGCCTATCTGGAGGCATAGAGCTTGGTGTTTGACTATATATTGCCATGCTGTGGAGGATTCAGAATCTTTGTTCCACACTTGCTGGGTAAATAATGTCGAGAATACACCACTGTATAAAAGTCAGCTGGAGGTGACAGTGCCAACAGGCTTACCCTGTAAAAGTGATTGCAACTGCTCTGTGTCTTGCTGAACTCAGGGCTGTCATTGGACATTAGGAATGCTCTGAACATAGAAGAGATAGGCTCCCCTGTGCACCTCAGCAATACTTTGTGTTGTCTCTGCATGGCTGTGATACTTAAGCAAGAGCTGAGTTTCTAGCAATTTCTAGTGCTCAGTTTGTAGCACTAACATAAATACCTGGGTTCCGGTGTCTTGAGATCTGTGCTCTTCAAAAAGGAGCTACCAGTCAATTTAAAATTCCCTTGAGGCTAGCCTGAACTTGTGAGCAGGCTGACTGAGTCATTGTTTTGAATTCAAGAACATTAATGATGTCTCAACCCCATGTAATGGAAATTTTTGATGGCTTAAATCTATCAATTTATGGTTTGTTTTCCATTCTGTGACATACGTCACTCTAGTTATAGAGTACATTACTTTCTTACAGTTTTCTCAGATTTTATGCTTAAATGTGTCTAAAATGGTTTTGGTATAAATAGAAAGTCTTTACAAATTCTGACAGGTAAAGGCAACTATAGATACACCTAAAATTAAATTAAAGAATAATGATACCCAGTCTTCTTCTAATTAATTCCTATATATATGTATGAATATATATATATATATATATATGAGGAATTATGATATTCCATGCTTCTTTCTTATTATACTGTTATTATTTTTAATAATAAAATTAATAATTTCTTTTTATAGATATCTTTTCTTATTATTGCACATTGTCACCTTCCCTAGCAGACCAAAGTAAATTATCACCACAGATATGGGCAATTTTCTATCACTTGACTTCACTGATGGGGAATGTTTTTGGATGTATTTAGTTTACTCCTCCAGGAAAAATTTACATTTATCCACTATCTTTCTATTTTGGGCAACCCAGATGTTTAGTCCTTCTTCACAGTCCCTCTGATGGCAAGAAGGAAGTTTATTCTCTTTCTCTTTTGTCATAGAATGTTCACATATATATAACTAGAACGGATAGTAACTAGAACAGATAATAACTGTTAAAACTCTCTTAAAATTTTATTCCTTCTTAATATCAGAAGTCTTCTTTTAAACCATTTTACTACTTCTTTATTGATCTGTTATGAATAGACCAGACTGCAGGAAGATTTGGAAGAATTCTGTCCTTCACATTAAAGTCAGCCCATAAAATTTTTGTAAGCCACAAAGTCTCTTTGCTGTGTTCTGTGAAATTTCAGTGGGAGAATGAAAGGCTACTTGAGTGGTAATACAAAACTGGCTTCAAATAGTAATGCGAATTCAGTTCAGAGCTTTCTGTTGCTATTACTTGGACTTTGTGGTCCTAATATTTCTGAGCTGATGTAATATAAAAATGTTGTAAATAGTGGATGTACTTGAATATGGGTAGCACTTAATATCAGCAGGAAATACAAAGAACAAAAAGATTAATGGTCTATGGCACAGAAATCTAATTTTTTAAATAAAAATAAAGAGTAAGAAGAAAGATTTTGTCTATTTCTTTTGTTAAAGAAAATTAAAATCGGAGATTAAAACTTTTCACAGGAATATATTTTGTATGGATGTGTTATGTAGAACTTGTAACCTCAAACAACAATTTGTCACACAATATTAATAGATCAAGGATGCTAATGTTCAAGTGCAGAATTGTTTTCTAGATATTCTATGTGGCCTCCAACACATTTTAGATCTCTGCATTATGCAAATCTTTGTTGATATCCTATTTTTAGATAAAACTGATAGTAATTTGATGTATAATGTAACACACCACATATTTTCAAACATGTGGACTTATTTCTTTATTAACCTTTTATGGAATTCAGTTTTTGAGATATTTATAACCTGTTTCTCAATTAAATGTGCATTTGATATACAATGAGATTTATCTTTTAGTGGAATGCTCAAGATCACATCCAATGGTGGAGAATACAGGTGCCAATTTCACAGCCCACTACTCAGATCACCAGACCACACTCCTAATATTTTTGTCAGACAAATGGCAACAAAGTTTATTAGATAGTAACAGAGTGCTACAATGTTCAGGTTTTTTTTGTATGGATTTCCTGCTGTAATTACAAGATTATCTGGCAAAGCCATATTCCAATTTTTAGAATTAAATAAATGTTACTGTAACTACAGTGAATAGGTTTTCACTTTGATAACAAAATTATATTTGCATTTCATAGATAAAATTTGCATATGTATTTTCCACACTGGTAAGACCATCATTTATCAGTGCTTAATGTTTTAAGATTTTTCTCTGTATCCAGTTTGTTCTGTTCAAATTGTGGCTAAAAACTTAAGTTTTCTTTGAACCTGAACATTTTTTTTCATTAAGTTTAAATACTTTATTTGAATTCTGAATGACAAATGCAATTTTTTTTTGGTAGTTTGATCTAACTTTTTACATTAGAAGAAAAGACATTCATTGTTTGTAACTTCTTCTTTAAGTTATTAGGTCAAATATGTCAATAAAAACTTTCATTCTTTATGCTGAAACAATGAGGATATTTCACTACATTAATTTGTAGTCTGAAAACTCCAGATCAAAGGTGACTTCATTACATTACTTCTGAAAATTTCATAGAAGAATTTAATCTGTTGGTGAATGGGTTCGTCAAATCTGGAGATTAAATTAACTGTTGTTAAATAAAATAAAATTAGAAAGTAATATCTAATTATATCTAATTTTATATATATATCTTATATATCTAATATATAATGAATCCACACTTTTTATGTCTTCAAATGCAAATGTACTTTGAATGCTTAACAAACAGCTGGAACATATAACTCAGTGAGTTTGTATTCGTGCTAGCAAATCACAGAGCTCTCCTTTAATTTCACTGTTTTTTTTTAAGATAATTCCATTTATAAAACAGTAAATATTTTATGGCTATCTATAATAATTTCTATTGATGATGATAATCAACTACTAAGACCTAAAGATATTAGTAAAAGTAGAGTCAGCAAAGTCACTATGCCACACTGCCAGGATGGTGGCAATGGAACAGCCTGCCCAGGGAAGTGGTTGTGCCACCACTCCTGGAGGTATTTAGATTTGTAGATGTGGTGCTTAGGGTCATGGTTTAGTGGTGGACTCGGCAGTGTTAGGTTAACTGCTGGACTCGAAAAAATATGTCTTCTTCTCCTCTCTTATGACTCCCCTTTACATATTGAAAGGCTTCAATAAGGTCTCCCTAAAGCCTTCTCTTCTCCAGGCTGAACAGCCCTATTTCTCTTAGCCTGTCTTCATAGGAGTGGTTTTCAATCCCTTCCACCAACAAGTCCATGTTTTGGGTTGGAGGCCCTAGATCTGGATGTAATACTCCCATTTGGCTTTCACCAGAGCAGAGTACAGGGGCAGATTCACCTCTTTTTATGCAGTCTAGGACACAGTTGGTGTCTTGGGCTGAAATAAAACATCGTTAGCTCCTTTCCAATTTTTATCCACCAGCCTCTGGCCCGTATTGATGCTGGGGATTACCCCAGCCCACATGCAGGACTTTGCACTTTGCCTTGCTGAACTTAATGAGATTCATGTGTGCCCACTCCTGAAGCCTGTCAAGATCCCTCTTGTACTTGTTTTGGCTGCAATAGAATTAATTTTCTTCACACTGGCTGGTATGGGGTTGTGTATTGTTTTTAGGCTGGAAACAATGTTGATATATAGAGAAGTTTTTGTTATTGCTGAGCAGTGCTTGCACAGTCAGGGCCTTTTCTGCCTCTCACCCCAATCCATGAGCAAGGAGGACCGGAGTACACAAGAAGATGTGAGGACACACAGATGTGACAGCTGACCCCAGCTGACCTAAGGGACATAGCATAGCATACGGCACAGTGCATAGCATATAAAGCTGGAGGAAGAAGGAAGGGTTTAATGATGTTTGCCTTCCCAAATAACTGTTATGCAGGATGGAGCCCTGCTTTCCCAGAGATGGCTGAACACCTGCCTGCCCATAGGAAGTGGTGAATTAATTCCTTGTTTTGCTTTTTTTGGGTGTACTGCTTTTGCTTTGCCTTCTAAACTGTCTTTATCTCAACCCTTGAGTGTTCTCAATTTTACTCTTCTGATTCTCCCCTCCAGTGTCTGAGGGGTTTAATTGCCTGCTGCACTTAAAACAACAACATTTCTGCATGGCATCCTATCCATCATGTGTGTTCAGCCATATCACACAGCTTGGTTATCCCTAAATTTGCTGAGAAAATATGAAATCCCACTGTTTATGTAACTAATAAAGATGTTGAACAGGACTGGTCCTAGTATGGAACCTTGATACACACCACTTGTTACTGATGTCCAGTGGGATAGAGAGCTGTTGGCTTCAACTTGTTGGATGTGGTCTTCCACACACAAAATTAAATTATCAAAAGTCGAATGAAATTGAGTCTGTGGCTTGTGGTGGAGGCTGTACCTGTTTACTCTGGAAAGCAGTAACATATATAAAAAGATTAATTTTCATATTAAATAATTCCATTTTTCTACTCTGACACATCTCCGAGGAAGCACAGAAAAATAAATTCATATTGAAATAAAGTATTGTCAAGAATGTCCATAAAATAAAAGAGATTATATTACATACTCCTAGAAAGAGGTAAAATATGATACTATATTGCCTTCTTTCTCTCCTTCCCCTTCTGTCCATCTATTTTTTCATGCTGTAAATTTTGCTTCAACAGTGGAATTGCATGTTACTTTCATTAATTTCTTTGGATCAGTTGTGATAGATTTTCTGATTTAAAATATTTTATTAATGAGTTGTCTTTTTTTGTTTCAATGAAACAAATACCTGTTCATATAAGCTAGTATTCAACTTGTTTGATTTTGAGCATTGGGGGGTTTTTAGCTTTTCTTATTATTGTATCTTCATAAGGATTGAACTTATAATTAAGTCCTATTCAGACCTCAATTGACTAAAATAAAACCTAAAAATATAATAAGCAATATCCCTGAGACTTCCTGAGCTGCTGTTTCTTAAAAACAAAAGTGCAGACAAACAAAACCCAGTCTATTTCTATGTAATTGACTAAATGAATCTAATCTCACACTCCAGCTTATTTTCTAATCTTACCATCTTTACCATAATATTTCAGGATAGATGATTTCTTGTTTCACTTTCTCATTTTTGTCAATATCCTTGAAAATTCCTGCTGATATTTCAAAGTATCCATGCTGCAGATGACACACTGCTGTATTGTGTGAGGAGAGCACAAGAAGTATTAATATCATCCTGAACTCAAGGTTAATATAGTCTTGAGTCAAAAACCAGATAGAATGACATGTCAGCTTTTCAACAACCACTTATCACCAAATATAGACAACACAGTATTTCCATAAATATTTGAATCAAAATAGTACCCATCTGGGTCCATGAATTGACAATTTTTTTCACTTTATTAACATGTATTCTTCAAGTAATGGGTCTTTTCATTTATCATAAAGTTTCCCTTTATAATCATATTTCATATCTGACAAGGTAATCATCTTGCTAAATCAACCAAGTATTTGCCTTTAGTTAATATTTATATATACATAAACTAATACAAATATTTTACCTATTTCTCACATTAGATTTGGATATTGGCCCAAAAGCCATAGAAAGATAGCTTCTGTTATTTAAACATCTATCATGAAGAAATGGCTGTATTGCTAAGCACTTAGGGAGGAATACTTTTTTGATTGTCAAAATTATTTCTTCATCTCAAGATCTTTTCACTGTCATCTAGGTTTATACCCATGAAATAATGAGTTCTAGGAAAAAACATTAAAGCAACACAATTCTCACCAACACTCTTTGAATAGCACCAAGGAGGAAGATTCCATTTTAGCACTTAACTTACTTATCTATGCTTGCTAGTTGACCCAAATTGCTTGTATTCTTGCAAGCTGTAGTACATTCTCATAAAATTTGCATTTTTATGGAACAGACATGTTCTTTCTCCCAAATGAGTGGCTACGTTCAGATTTGCTCGATTTCAAGACACTGAACTAGTTTTGAAAATTGTTCCAGTAGAAACAGATTGTTTCTTTTAAAAAGAACTACCTGAGCAGTAGTTCAACATAAGATTTTCATAAGATCCAATTATCACCTAAAAATGAGCCTTAACTGGTACTTAGCTACACACTCAGCATGAAGGAGATTTCTACCCTATATGGAACACTTCAAGTATTATCTGGGTATGAAAATTAATTTTTTTCTTAAATTCTTTTGTTCAGTTCAGTTTTTTAGATTTGTTTTTTACTTTAATCTTAATAATTACTTGATTAGGATCACTAATTTTTTTAATCGGTATTCTTTTCAATGATTTCTATGCTCCATGTCTAAGAAGCTGGATAACATGCAGAATACATTTCATGATATAAAAAATATCAGCAAGATAAGCTTAAAATTTAATTGTGATGCCTTATTTCAATGAAGAAAATTATTTTGACAGCCATTAATATACAATAGAAATGACTGACACACATTAACAACTACAAACAGCAGCCCTAAGATTATGCAAGTTAAAAAATGCTGGGATGATATATTAATCAGTGTAAGCACTGAAAATAGATGACAAATTTTGCTGATCTCTGCATTCTAACTTAAGCTGAGAAAGTTTTTTTCCTAATTTATTCATTGAATTTCACCTCTCTGTGTTCTTGAATTCTCTGTGGGCAAATTAGAACACTGTCAAATGTATTAATCATTTTACACTGTCCAGAAAATATTTTTTGTGAACTATTTTTGTCTGTAAACAAATTAAAAGTAGTGTGCAAAACAAATTTCAAAATTCAAATCAGTCTTGTCACTTTAGTTGATATGTGAATTGAAAAACTTAATCAGAGTCTAAAATGCTTATAAATGTTTTCTTCTACCTGTCTGAAATTGCCAGGCCAAATTGAAGTGCTTAATTTTGCATAAATAGTAACCTATTCAATTTATTATTAAGGAGTTTAGGAAAATTGAATATATTAAACCATTTCCATATTATGCTTTCTACATTATAATAAAATTGTAAGTAAATTAAAAATATTACATTGTTATATTCCTAAGGGCATGTGAAAGCAATTAAATGCACTGTATGTATCAAATAAAAAATAAATATCAAATTAGTCAATCTAAAACTTTTTCCCTATAATTGACCTCTTACTGGATTTAAATTAAACTCACAGAACTATATTTCATATCCAGTATGTTCTAGGAAATATAAATTTGTATATGACATTCCTCTTGGGCATTGTTGACCATGTGAGCAAGATAGATTAATTAGCTGAAATTAAATGTTACTAATGATTTGTCTGTTGTCTTTAGTTTCTATTTTCACCTGCTATCAGTCTGCAATTTACCATATTTAAATATGTTCTCATTCAATATTTGTGGCCAATAAAAGAAGAATTCAGCATTACAACTGTTGAATTGTGTATAGATTTGTGTTAGAAGTCCTCCCATTACACTTGTCAAGACTATCTTTTTGTTAGACATTTTTTGTCTACATATTTATTGCATTACTGTTTGCTGTTCTCTATGAGGAAAAAAAAAGCTTTTTATAGTCTGAGTTGTACAATACATCTGCTGTTTTCAAGTACTATTAAGTGACTGGTGAGCCTTTATTTTTAAGGACATTCTACACAAAACTTTCTGAACACTTCCTATTCATTTGAAAAAAAAATCATTAGCAATGAAAAATAAAATCTAAAATATCTTGAAATTTGATTAAAGGGTAAATGTGTTGAGGTTCGGCTAGTTATCTAAGAGATTAGATAATTTCTAATAATAATAGAAATTATTATTTTATAAGTGAACTAACTTTCACTTGAGTACCAGTCTGTAAATATCAAACAAATACACGCAGAAACAAAATTTTACAAAAGGCTGTTCCATATATCTATTTCTAAATGGCCCTTGACATTTTGGAAAGGCTGGTGCTTTATATGTTTTTATTGCTGTTCAAGTCTGTTTTGCCCATGAGAGTAATTAGTAAATAAACGCACTACCTTTATCTTGACCTTGAGCTTTCTCAGCCTGTTTTCCTCTCCCTAGTGTTGAGGAGAAGAGAGTTGTTGTGTGGGTGTCTGGGTGTTAGCCAAGGCTAATCCACCACAAAAGCTAGCAATTATTTTCTGACGATTTTAAGCTACATTTTATTTGACTCATAACAGTTAATATCATTGTTATTATTGATACTTATATTAACAGGAGAAAACAGTATTTTTAAAAATCCTTTTGTTTTGCAACACACTTTTTTACTTAGAGAGCTTTGAGAGGTTAGAGTATTCTGACATGTTCTTTTGATCTCAGTTCACATACCTGACTGGTAGATGAGTACTGATAGGGTTCTGTGGTACTTCTTGGCAGTCAACTTGGAGATTTGGAAACTAAGAAACATGAATTGTCTCACTTTTAATGTTTCCTGAGGCCCTGACACACTACATTGCCAAAGGGGCAAATTGCAATCACTTTTCACCTACAAGAAAAGTTGAATTTCTAGTTAATTGAACTCATTTTAACTGGAGCAGAGGTGTCGGACCAACAAACTGCATTCAATGAATGAGGTTCCATCTAATATGCCTCTCTGAGCACAGGGAAAGAAGACCAAACTCATTCCCTTTTGTTAGTCCCTGAAGAATTGTATTATCTTGCTTCATTTTCTACCACTATATGAGCTGCTTATACAGAATCTAGCCTGTCTGTCAGGTAAAGCCTCGACTCTGCTCAAGTCAAAGCCTTTTGAGTGGAGGAAGTGTTGACACAGTTTTAACAACTTATCAGGTTATTCTATTATATACACATTGTAAAGTAACATACTTGGTAAGACAATGTAAAAACTAAGACGGTGCAAAAATGGTAAGCATATCATATAGACTATAGAAATACAATACTAATCCTTGCAAGAGGTAGTTCATTATTACTCAGTTTCCCTTCTTCTTTTTATTTTTTGTGGCAATATAAAAGGGTCCCAAATGAAAGGGCCTCATTTCCAGCAGCTGACATGGATGGCACGAGAAATACATAACTTCTGATGAAATAATAAATGGCTTCCTTTCTGTCACACTAGTCATACTCCAAGAAAAATGTAAGTGGCACTTACCTTCAAAAAATGAAATAATGGCATGATAAAAACCAAAAAAAGACAAAAATTACAGTGTTATATATTTAAATAGAGTATTACTCCAGATAAATAGTTATGATCTAGAATGGTAGTGTTCTCATTATATGAAAGGCTGCAAATGCAGGATTTTCTAGGAAAAAAACTTAATTTTTTTATTATTTTCATCACCCATGATTTACTGCTTAATTGTTCTTTGTGAAATTTGATCTTTTGGTCTTTTTCTCTTTACCCTGTAACCCTTAAGAAAGATGTCAGAATCTTCTATAAATTACTTCAATTTAAGCCTGGGGAAATTACAGTAATCCAAAGAAGGTGGTAGTTAAAATGATCCCATGAAAGAATATTAAACACACAGACCTGATTATGAAATGTTCAGAACACCTCCTTTTCTCTATGCTTTTCACTCGTAACATCTACAGCAAGGAAGAAAATTAATATAGACTTCCTGGCACATGACCAAAGGGATAATGTTTCTCCCCAGCTACTTGCCCAGAAATGCAAATCATGATTAATTTCTGTTGTCTTGGCTTTCATTCTGTTATCAACTTCAAATTTCTGTTGCCTGTTTTAAATTTTGCAAGAAAAATTTGACCAATGCACTTAAGCCAATCTAGTCTAATTATCACCTTGCCATACCCAGAAAAACATGAATAAACTTGGTAAGAAGGCCATTTCCAATTGTGTGCATAGACAGTTTTCATAAGAAAAGTGATCTCTGGATCACTTGAGAGAGAGTAAATGTCACTTTTATTTCTCTTAATTTCCCAATTTAAACAGAGTAGCAATTCAGGAAGTCAGTTTTCCAAGGTAAAAACAAAATAGCAACTTGTTTTATAAAAAAGAATCAACATTCTTAATACCTGTCTAAATCAAGTTAGACCATAAGATATAAAGCAAAAATTGAATAGTAATATCAGGGAATAGTAATATAAGGAATATTCTAGAAACAGTTAAGAAAAAAACTGAATCCATACACTGGCATTCAAAGGAAACTAGGAGGGATTATAAAATGTGAACCCATAAAGAGTAATTATGAAGAACAAGCAAGTGGCAAAGGGAAACAAAATTAATATTATTTTTTTACATACATCAGGATCAAGAAGTCTATATGGCCATTTGATGATCAGACAAAAGGTATACTAAAAACAAAGAAGCAGAAAAAGGTCATTTTTGAGAGGCTTCAGTGGTGAACCTTGCAGAAGGAAAAAGGGAGAGGAGAGTCCCATTAGGGAGCTGCTCTCACCAGAAGACTTATCTGAAACTGAGTAATTGTGGGAGAGGAGAGGGAATTTATTTCATTTATATAGATTTCAAAAGGCCTTTGGACAAAGTATCTCACACAAGGCTTTTAAGTAAATTAGGTGGCATGAGCAAAGGCATTTGTTGCATAGATAAATGACTGGTTAGGAGAAAGAAAACACAAATAGGAGTAAGTTGTCAGTCCTTGAAGTGGAAACAGGTCATCAATGCTGGTAAGCAGAGGCTTGTGCTGTAAAACATATTCATCACTGACCTGGAAACCAGGATATTACTGAAAAGAGAAAGGCTGCTGACAATACTGTATTATTCGAGATAGTAAGTTTGAAAGCTAACTGTGAGGAATTAAAAGGAGACTGTATGACTTAAGGGCAAAAAAGTGACAAGTGAAATTTAGTGTAAATAATTCAAGGCGATGTACATGGGAGAAAAACAATCCTAATTCACATATAAAATTATAGGCTCTGAACTAACTATTACCTCTCAAGAGTGGTGTCTAGGGGTGTAAAAAACCATATCCTGAAATACCAGTTTTATAATATCAGTGTTCAGAAAAACAAATAAAATGCTAGGGACAATTAGGAGAAGGAGACAAAACAAGACACAAGCCACCATAAAGTGGTATCTGACTTTGCCACATCTTGAATAATGCAAGCAGCTCTGATTCTATGAAATAGACTTGGAAACAGTCCAGAGAAGGCAGCAAAATACAGAATAATTTCTGTAGAAGAAATGACTGAATAAGCTAAGAATTTTTAATCTAAAAATGTTAGCGCACATATGATAGCGGTCTATAAAATCAGGAGTCAACATATTAGGATGACAATATATTTTCTCTGTTCACATTGGCCAAACCCTGGCCTTGAGATAGTCATGTCAAGGTTACAGTTTAGCTTTTCTAGGGAGAGATGTGATGAATATTTGTCTTTGTTCTGGGACTTGTCTCTGTCTGGGTGGTAGTGGAACAGGGATTTTACTAAGTCTTGAGGACTCAGGTTAGGAACATTCTTCTCAATGTAGCAGGAATAATGTAATAAACCATGCTCTGTATATATAGCTCTTAGAGATGACAGAAGGAACACATAGCAGCATTCTTCTAGTCATTGTAGTACCTGTATCACAGAGGAATCTCTGAAAAGCATTGAAGTGGAAGATTTTCACCAGGCTGTGTATGTCCTAGGCCTTGTTCCTTCCTCTTGATCAGTGGCAGGGCAGATGTAGGTGCTTGGGTAGGCACATCAGAGTTCCAGAGCCCGAGGGCCTAGAGGCAAAGAGGCTGTAGCATCAGCCACCTCACAGACCTGTGTGTATGCTGGGGCTTCTCTGGCTCATAAGATGCACATCACCACCAGCACCAACCTCCTCTGTGGCTTTCTGAGCACCAAACCCAGCATGGAGGAGTCAGAGGGAAGGCTTTATGGCAATGGAGTTGAATTGACCTTAAGTGAGGCTGCCCCTGGACCAAAATTGTCTGCATTATTGAGCTCCCAATTGGGCTTGAGACACACATGCTGCAGCAGTGAAAGCTTTTGGAAGCTTGGAAACTTGGAAGCTTTTCTGAGTCTTTTCTCACGCTTATCATGAAGAAGCATTATGGAGACAGCATTTAGATGTACTTTTGCAGCAAAACTGCTGGAGATGGCATTTGAATTATTAGTTTCACGTTTGTCTTAAGTAAATAGTCTAAAAGTTAATATTAATTTAGTTAAAAAAAAAAAAAGGTACTTCTTCCTGAACAAATTTGATCTTTGTTTACTGCCTTTTACCCTTTTTTTTCCCCACTGAATGTTTTCGATTTCAGGCTGCTTTTCACACTGTTTCAAAGGAGTGGAACTAGCATAGTATACTAAATGCTTGCTCAATATTTCAGTGCTTGAAATTTAAAGTCTTTTGCACTTCAAATTACACAGTCCAGAGTCTAAATATAAATATAATTTTTATTTTCCTATATTTCTGTAGAATAATAAAGTAATTGCCATTCTACTTTGTGATGCTGCCTAACAAACATGAGGATGCATTAGAAACGAGCAATTTAATGCTTTGTAGGATATGGAGATTATGGTTTTACTTGCTTATTTTATGATTGATGCTAGAGAAAAAGGGTTACTTGAGTCCTGTAGACCTTGAACAACCTGACTCAAAGTAAATAATAGATGGGTATCAAACTTTGCTAGTTGATTCAGATTACCGCGGGTATTCCCAGCTCACATTTTTATTGCCTATACAATTTTTCCTCTTGAGTCATGGTGAGAAGTTCTATAAAACTACATAATACCAGTTCTGATTTGTAAATGAACAGTCAGAGGTTTTGAAAACAGTTTTGGTTATTTAAATATCTTCAGATAGAATTGTTGAAGGCACTTTTATTTGTGGGTTATATGCAGAAGAAACATGTTTGAAGAATATAAATATGCATGTTGGTTTTGGGGTGCTTTGTCTATTTTTGGGGTTTTTTTTAATTACTATAGTAGCTAAAGCTGAAGCTTTTTTTTTTTTTTTTTTTTTTTTTTGGTAGGCTTTGGTGTAATTACATAGCTGAGCCTGTGCCCTGTCCTGCAGTGCAAATAGCAGCATGTCAAAAGCAAACGTCCTGACAATTAATCTAAGCAATACTGAACACAGGGAATTTGCTAACCCACAGGCAGCTGAGGTATAGTTTACTTGCTGTGACATCTGGTACCTCTTATTTAAACAAAAGGACATTTTGTGGATTTCTTGTGCTCAGAGAGCTCTGGTGGTGTAACCATTTCTGGTTTGAAAAATGAAAAATATATAAACAATACTGGAATTTACCATATAACATATAGAATACTCTGAATGTGACTTTATTTTGTGTTTTAAAGAGAGAATAAATGGAAGTTTTCCATCATGAGCAACAGCAGAGTGTCACATCCTGAAGCACTTTGCATCCAAATTAAATTTCTAAAAGGAGGTTGGAATACACTGTGAGTAGCATCAAAGCAGGTTGATGACCTCTTCTTCAAGCACCAAAGAGGTGTTGGATAGCTCTGCCTCTTAGTAGATATGAAGCATACTCTCACAATAAGAACAGAAAAGATGAGTGGGAATCTCAGGATATAAGCCATTTTGGTTTCATTATATGTCTTGAACAAAATGTAGAAATTATATAATGGTGGTATATCTCAAACAGAGGAGGAAATAGGGACAGCCTGTCATTGCCATCCATCCTGTGTGCCAAATGGGAAGGAAGGGCAGTGCAAGAAAATGGAATGCAGTTAAAGACCTAATACACCTAATACACTTATTGAACAGAAACATTCAAGGGAAAGGGAAATCTTCATTCTGTTATTTCCTAGCTTTTGCATGCCTGAATTTAAATTCTCATTGTTTAGCACTAGTTTTTATACACAAGGTCATACAGGTCATGAATTTGAAGTTATGTATAATGTTTATGAAAGTCAAAGCACTTTTGCTTTTAGTATTAGTATTATTATTATTACCCTCTATTTTAAAACATCAACAGACAATGACTCAAGTGGCACTTGCTGTGCTTTGCCTATATGGACCTTAGAGACTGATGAAGCAAAAAATTATACATTCTCTTAAGAAACACACCCTTTATGATATCAGTCTGCAGACATTCAATGTCATTGTTTAAAAATGTGCTACAAAGGTGACAGCATTTTCTAAAACATGTCCCTTTCAGTGGGACATTTCAGGAAACTCACAGCTGAGTTAAACTATGAAAAATTGACATTTCCTACAAGTAGTTAGTGGTGTAAAAAGCAATTCTTCCTTCACAGAAATAGAAATTAACCTTTTAATAACATCCATGTACAATTATTTATATATGCGGTGACACAGACTGCTCATCCATGTGAGAAATCCCCACATCTTGTGGTAAATAGAAAAAAAAAGCTGAGCAGCATGTATTCATGCAAATTTTATGTGGGTAAACGACATAGTGATCATATTTCAAATGTATTAATTATCTTTATTGCTGAATATGCTGATGTTTTCATCTAAAAAAAAAAAGAGGTATATTCAGACCAAGATTTCCTACTACAGCATGAGTGTCAAAAATATAGAATGGAAACTTTGATAGATTATTTCTGTGACTTCACAAAGGGTTAAATAATTTGAATTTTAAAATCTCATAGAAATTATATTGAAAAGAGAACTTTGACTCTTCTGGTTTCTTCTACACCAGTATGAATTCTGAGTGCAATTTACACATTACTCTCAGTTTAGTAAAATTATCTGCAATTCACAGAGTTAAAATCAGTTTAGTATCTGACTTGTTTTAATTCTGAAATACTATCTTAGTAATTTTAGATTAAAAAAGCAGTCAGATATCTAATGTTGATGAAATATGATGCAGTCATTGACTACCAGAAAAAATTATGTTAGGTTCCAAGTGACCTTTAAATGTCTTCTAGTGCAACCCTTCCTGGAATGGACATCTTCATGTGGACCCTTCAATGGAAGGGTCATCTTCAGCTAGGTAAGGATGCTCAGAGTGATGCCCAATCTGACCCTGAATTGGTCATCTACCACCTCTCTGGGAAACCTGTTCCAGTGTTTCACCACTTTCACTGTAAATAAATGTCTTCCTCATATCTACTCTAACTTGTCTAATCTTGTAATTTAAAGCCATTACTCTTTATCCTATTACAACAGCCCCTTGCAAAAAGTCTTCACACATTTTCTTGCTTGTTCCTTTAGGTATTGAAAGGCCTCAATAGAAGCCTGAACAAATGCAGTTCTTACAGGCTACACTCATATGAGATTGCCAGAGGAGGGTAATTTGAACATTCATTATAGACTTATTATTACTACAGAAACTAAAACTTTTCTTAAGGTTTAATGAATCAAAAATGTAGAAAATAAAGTTTCATCAGCTCTATGTTACCCAGTGGTTGCCTCACTAAAGAAACTTCTCAATTTAGACAGAAACTCATTAAAAATTATGTTAATTTCTATTACATTTGAAAAAAGTATTCTAATATTATGAAACTTAGGGATGTTTAATAAAATATATGCTACTCTACCTTTAAGAGGCACTTTGAGTAGTATACTCAAATCACGTTAGTGAAGAAATATTCTCACCTAGGAATTAACCTATATTTTTTAAACCATGACTGAAGTATTTCTTCAAAGTATATATTTTTAGGAATTGATCTAACATGCCTATTTGAATCAATCTAAGATTAGTACTGCATTTACTCTTTATTAAAACTATATATAATTTTAAAGTATTTGGCAGGTGCAAATTTCTGGGTCTGTGCCATACATAGCATATTTCTGCCACTTTGGAGGCAAAGATGCAAAAAAATCAAGATGTGTGAGGGCAGCACGGACTAAATTTTATTCAATCTTCTGGTGCCATCTTGTGGGTAGATAAAGAATTGTCTGTTGCATGAAGGAATACAGCAAAAATGCACAAAAATAGTGTATTTGGTGTAGTTGAGTTCCCACAGCAAAAACAGCTTCCATAATGTTTTGGGTGTTTTTCCTTCCTAACTCAGTCTTCTAAAATATGTCCTCAGAATTTACAACGATCTTAACTAGGCAGTAAACATTGCTTTGAAGATACATTGTTCCTGAGAATTGTTTTAATCAGTATTTCTTTCTGGCCTCTGAAGCAAATTTAGGTCTCCTAGTCATGGTGTGTAGCAGGAATCTGTGAAAATTGACCTTCAAGTTATATCCAGTATAGCAATTTTTATGCTTTAAGACTGTATCCTTTACAAGACCTTCAACTTCAGAGATTCAGCAAAATTCCATAATCAGCTACTTCCTATTTTCCCCTTATTTATCAGTACGATAATTTAAGAATAAGCTGCTGACAAATCAAGTGTTTCTATTATGTTTATAATCTCATACTTTGACTAGCACAGTCTCCTTATCAGTGACCACCTTTCTTCAGTTATTTCCCATTCAGATCTCTTCTACATTATTTAGCGGTGCCCAAATTCACAGCTAGAGGCCAAGGTGGCTGGCCTTGTTGAAAATGGGCTTGTGTAACTGAAGGATCTTATGTTTTCATCCCTGTTTGTGTGGCTTTTCATGCATTCATCCACTTCATGTTAAATACACATTTTGAAATATGTTTGCAGAGCTCTGAAAGTTGTCCAGAAGTCTATTTTTCACTGGGAATTTTCCAGATTACATTACAGAATCATATTCTAGATTTCTTGTACTTTCACTGACTTGATGGATCCTGTATTTTTGCCACACTGCCCTAATGACACAATTTCAGTAAATGGGGATGAAAGATGTTGGTTTGGAAAGCTTTATGAAGAGCAGTGGTTTTAATTTAGCTTTTTCACTTTCCAGAAAAGTGTTTCAGAAATATTTGTCAATCCTTTCACTCCTCATGAATAAATGGCTATCATTCTTGGCTGTGACTTTAACTAAAAATGCCTGTGACTGCTGGCCTGTGTACTAAATACAGCTGTCTACACACATATCAGTCCCATTTGGACTGAAGCCATAAAATGGCATGTTTATGGTAAGGCTCTGACGGTGAATGTTGCATGAGGTCATATGGATTTGTTTGAGGGTACTAAGCTGCTGTAGGAGTATCAGAAGGCTATAAAAGCAAGGAAATCCAACAGACACAGTCAAAACTTGCCACAGCTCAGTTTCTGGAGCTGCACCGGGCAGAAGTTTCTCACTCCAGAAGAGATGCTAGAGTAAAATTACTATTGAAGTAATGTGGATAATAAAAGATTATGAGTGGAAGTGAATTTCAGATCTTAAATATTTCATATGTGGGAAAACATCTTTCTGAGTCATGCAGTAATGCACATGCCTATTTGAGTGGAATAAACATTGATCTGAGACTTTTTTGACAATTTTTAATGGACAGTTGTGATAAAATGATAATTTTGCATTTCCTAGCAACCAAAAAATGAATCTTGGTGACCTTACATGGGCTCTATTGTCTTGTGGGAGTATTGTCCTGGAATTGCGTGTGAGCCTTATTTTGCAGTTAGGTATTATGCAGTTAGTGAGTAAGACAACAAAGCAATGTGGATAATCTAAGGCCCAATTCTCCAGGTCATTCCTTGCCTTCTTTCATTTAGACTCAAACACATGTATCTGCACTCTCTCTTATGAGCTGCCCAGACTCAGAAACAGTAGCTTTGTGTTCAGACATTACTGGTCTCTGTGAAAAATGTATTCAGTAGCTTTATATGTTTTTTTGAGTAAGTAACAAACATTCACACTGTGAAATGCAGTCACTGCCTTGAGCAAAACAACTTCAGTACTAAGATAAGAATGTGATTATTTTAGCCTATTGATCTTGGCTTCACAAAGACCTTCAAAAGAAAGCTTTAGAAAATAAATAATATAGCAGATACATGTCTCTGTTGCATATCTGTAATAGGGTGGACTTAATCTGTAATAATTTATGCCAAATATTTAAAATTTAAGAGCCTAAAATTGTACAAACATCCTGAAAGGTGACATGCTCTGCCTGTTGCACTACTATGGAAAAATTTGACAAGTGATGCAAACTGTATCCCTTTATTTCGAGTGAACAACATATTGATATTGTACTAGGGGATGCCAGTCGCCATATTTCCAGAAGTGAACTAACTGTTTGCTTCTGCTCAGAAGCTGGTGATCTGCTATTTATCTCTGTTGATCAGCAGTATTTCTAGAGCCTTTAGATGCAGAAGGGCCAAATTTAATTGGTACTTGTTTTGACATTTTTGTGCCATGAATTTGCCAACCTTGAAGATAAATTATCTAGTTCAGCTCAATGTATTCACATACATAGTAAAATTCATTAGAGTTCATTTTAGCACATGTGGATCCATATGAGTAAGTTAAAAAATGTTAGGCCATGTTCTCTGGATCTGGAACTCAGTCATTTAAATTGTTGAATTGTTGAAACAGTGTTTGGCATGTCTTCAACTAGTACAATTACTTTTGTCCCATATGGTTTATCTTTGTACTTAGCACAGAATTCATATTCTGCAAAGATTTTTCTTGTTCCTTGCAAATTAGGTGACTTTTTTTGTCTAATTCCCCTGATGTGCTATGTCCATTTTGCGTAGGCTACAACAATGAAACTTTGGGGTCTATATCCAAGTATAGAGCCTGATGGTGGGAACATGGGAAGGAAGGCACCAGTGTTAATGAATGTAATCAAGAAAATTACACGGTAAAATGAAATAGAAAAATAAAGTGCTAAAATCTTTACTGTTAAAATGGTAGTCTTTCACAGTAACAGGTAGTGCCTGATGAGCTGAAAATGAGGCAGTAAATGTGAGTGATTCTAAAATAGGTATTATGTGAAGTCATCCCTAATTTTACTTTCCTACATTATCAGTAATAGTAGAGTGTTATAATATATTTGGGTTGTGTGACAAGGTTTTGGGAGTGGGGGTGTTACTGCGGTGACTTCTGTGAGAAGATGCCAGAAGTTTCCCCCATGTCCAACAGAGTTAATGTCAGCCCAATGGGGGGACCCAATGTTGGCCAAGGCCAAGCCCATCTGTGATGATGGTAGTGTCTCTGAGAAAACAGATTTGAGAAGGGGAAGAAACTGATACACAATGTCAACTAAAGAGAGGAGTGAAAACAAGTGAGAAAAACTATTCTATAGACACCAAGGTCAGTGAAGGAGGTGAGGGAGGATGTACTCCAGGCACCAGAGCTGAGCTGCCCATGGTGCAGACCATGGTGAGGCATCTGTGCCCCAGCAGCCCACAGAGGGGAGAGAAGAGATTCTTCCTCAGCCCATTGGGTGATGGTGCAGGTGGATGGTGTACCTGCACCAGCACCCCATGATGGTGCAGGTGGGTGCCAGAAAAAAGGCTGTGACCCTGTGGGAAGGTCACACTGGGAAAGCTCCTGGCTGGACCTGTGGCCCCATAAAGACAGTAGCATATACTGGAACACATGTGGGCAGGACTTGTGATCTTGTGCGGGGAACCCACACTGAAGCACTTTGTTACTGAAGGTCTCCAGTCTGTGGATGGGACCCACAATGGAGCAGTTCATGAAGAACTCACATTGAAGAAGTTTGTGGAGATGTCTCCTATGGGGGAGACCCCATGCTGGATGAGTGGAACAGAATGAGGAGGAAGGAGTGACACAGAAAAAAAAGTGATGAACTGAGTACAACCCCATTCCCCATCTCCCTGCACCATTTGGGATGAAGTAGTCAAAATAGTGAGTGAATTTAAGCCCAGGAAGAAGGGAGAAGTATAGAGAAGATGGTTTCAATATTTGGGTTTATTTCTCATTAACTTGTTCTGATCTGATAGCTAATAAATTAATTTCCCCAAGATGAGTCTGTTCTGTTTTGTCCATGATAGTAATTGATGAGCGATTGGTCCCTGTCCATAACTCATGAACCTTTCATCATATTTTTCATGTCCAATTGAGGAGGGTAGGGATAGAGTGTCTCGATGGGGTCTGGCACTCAGCCAGAGTTAACCCACTACAGTCAGTTTTGGTTTTCAGGGACTTAAATACATAGCAAGCAAATCACATTGACTAAAATCAATCTTTTTTGCATCCCTTAGCACTGCTGGATTTACCAGCAGTTGGTTGCTTGTATTCATGTACATCCAGGCAAAAGATCCAACAAAGAGACAGCAAGAATGCATAAATCAAGGGGATTGACTTTATTTAATTTTCTATGGTTTTGGTGGTAGGCTGCCTTTGTGATTTTTTTATCTGTTTATTTAATAATATTGATTGTGGTAATGGAACACTTAATATTTCAGCTTTTTAAAAACAATATGAATTCTGTTTATAAGTGGATTTCATTCTTAATAATCAAACTGTGACAAAATAACACTAATATAGATAAATCTTTCATTTTCAATCCAGCATTACAGGTGTTTAAGTTAATATACAATTTCACAATGGTTTGATTGGAATTACATATCAATATTCCTCTGCTGCACACCACAACAAAAGTATTTAGAGGACTAGGTTTAGTTTATTGGTTCACACTTGGGTGGGGTTTAAGCAAACTGGTATATTTGAAAATGTGGCTGCTCCTGGCAGGGGAGTTTGAACTAGGGGATCTTTCCGGTCCTTCCAACCCAAACTATTTTACAATTTGATGATGAAGATGATTGAAATATTTTCCATTGGCTTAATTATGGGAGCTACTATTTCACCTGTACTCATTAGGTTTCATGTGTTACGGTAATATTCACAGTTCCAATAGTGTAAGTTCCACAATAGTGCTCTTCCATATCTTCCAAAAGTTCTTATGATGTGATCTCAGCCATAGTCTTACCTAGCAGCATGCTTGTTTCTGCATGTCTATAGATCTTGCTGCTTGTGTCTTTCTACAAAATTCCTAACAAATATTGTTATCCTCTTAACAGCAAGTTTATGCTTTCTGAGCTCATATAAGATAGGAGTTCCTACATGGTCAAAACCTACTCATAAACATTCTGAACAATCTTTCCACAGGGACAGTGATTTGCAGTACACTGGAACTGCAAAATTTTACATAGCGATACTTTCCCAACAAAAATATCATTAGTAAGAGTCAGGATAAAAACAATCATGAAATAGGTCACAGATATTAAAAGGAATCTGTTTCCTTTTGTCTACAGTAATTCTCATCTTCTCATCCCTTTTGAAGATCTAGCAACTAGTTTCTGCTTTTCTTTGCTGATGACTATTTCAGGTACAGGCATCTCTGCAATTCTAAGTAGACATAAACTCAGAATGAATTCCAACTAAAGTGATTACTTCTAATTATCAGAACTGTACAACTTTTCAGTAGATAAGTCCAGAACCCAAATTCCATGGTGAATAAATTATCAACTCACTTTCCCACAATTATATATTATTATTATATATTATTATCGTATGGAGAACCTTCCACTGTCTGTGCTGTAAATGTTGAATTGATATTTTCCGATCTAGATACCTAATTTCATCTTTGAGATATCCTCTTTCAGAGATAGACAAAAGGCAGGGCAGACTATACAGCCAAATTTTTCAGTGAAAGTTCATATACTCAGCACTTTGGAAAATTGGATAATTTCAGTTATTAGTTTTAGAAGATTATATATATATATATATATATATATATATATATAATTTAGAGCACATCACTCCTGTTGCCACCTAAGAAATTTAATTTTGGTAGCAGAGCCAATCTATATGTCCAATCCTCATGCCCAACTTTAAGCAGCTTCCAGAGATTAGAAATCCAGCTAGGGCATGCCTAGCTATTCATGCCTTCACTTATACTTCTTTCTTACCTAAATATAGTGTCTGTCTCTCAATCTTTTTCTTCTGTTTTTCACCTGCTACCATATATACCAGACAAAAATGCCTCTAATGGCTTTTGAACATACTAATTTCTAAAATTACATGCTTCTTCACTTATATATCTTTTATTTTTAAAGATGACTTTCACAAACTCAGAGGAAGTAGTAAAGGACTGTAATTTTGTCACTTTTTCAAATAAGATTGTGTGTTTTTGACATTTAGAGGAAAGAATCAACAAAAATAGCAACAGCCGTTTTGCTAAGAATATTTAAAGTTGTATTAAGTTTCATTTACTAAAACCTATTTAAAATGCGTGCTCCCCATGTTAGGATATACTATTCTTTATTTCCTAGTCAAACAGGTACATGAAATAACTGTCATTCTAAATAGTTGGTTTCTACAATATTTATTTTGCAAGACTATTTGTCTTTATATGTTTGAAAAAGATTTCCACAGGGTCATGTTGCCATAATATCTCAGAATATTTCAGAACAGGAAGAGGGGTTGTCTCATTACAAAAAAAAAAAAATAAAATAAACTGAAATAACAAGAGAAACTAAAAAATCATAATTGTAGGATAGTTGCTATTGTGCACTGATCAGATTTTATTGCATCTAATGCATAAATTTTCTTGTTTTAATATTGCTTGGATAGTGCAAACTTTAGTGCATTTCATAAAACTATGGCGAGATACAGTGCTTGCAGAATTTAGGTCTTGAGTAATTTTAGCATTTGCTCCTCGGTGGCAAATTCCTTTTTAGCTGAATACAAGGCACCAGACAGAGCTCACAAGTCCCTCTCTCAACGTTGCTTAATTCTGTGTATGCCTTAATCAATAGTTGCCTATATTTCTCCTGACTACAGGTGAATTATCAAATTATATATACTACTTAGTTTTTATATTTTTACTATTAAAATACATTTTCTGTTTGTCTTCATGTCTTTATCAATAGGGACTGGCAATTATCAGAACATGCCTGTAATGCAAAGACATCCCAGGTGTGTTGTGTACACTCGGTCCTATTCAGGGTATTTTGTAAAATACTCAAGTATGCATTGAAGCACCAAACCATGTTGAACCATTCTTCTGTCTCTCTGACCCAATTGCTATGATTTATATAGGGGAACAGCTGTGAGTAAGATTATAAGATTATGTACCTTAAAATAATACAGTAGCTAAGGAGATGTGTCTTTAAATCCCTTCCCCAAAAGTAAAAATATGTTAATTTGGATCTTGCAGGTGCATTTTGTGAGAAATGATTGACACAGTTAAGTGCCTTTTCCATGTCTACATAGCATGTACAATTGATTATTATTTATTTAATTAAGGGGGTTCAACATTGTACAAACTAACTTGGAAGCGAAATAATTTGACCATATAGAGTTACTGAATGAGCCAAGAAATTTCTTGAGGGTGACTGATGCTGTGGTATTGTCCAAGATTTGAGATCTAGCTGGATTATTGCAAGTAACTTTTTATCAGTCTCTATGAAATCAGGCACATCAAATTCCCAATCTTACGGTTCATTCAAATAAATAACTTAGAAAGCACTCTGAAACATATAATTCCTCCTCTGAGCCTTCTCCTCAACATCTGAAGGCCTTTTCTTGGATGTAGCCAATTGGGATTTGTAACTCTAGAAATCTGCAGGGCAAAGGGCTAAACATCTGTTAAATTTTGATTTTTGGTGTCTGTCTTTTTGTTTATATTAGGAAAAGATTTTAATTGAAGTATTAACAGCCCTTTAGGCCTTTAGACTGTCTTCTAGTGGGAAACAGATGTCATACGTTCCAACTTGCTATCCCAGATGGTAGTATGCTGTCCATGTTCAAATATTTTTCTTTTAGGATCTAAGCAATACTAGACTAATATGTTTAATTAAATACATGCACACATGTGCCTAATGCCTGCATTACCAGCTACGATCAACAACTGTGCTAGAAAGAACGACAATGTTAATGTAAAATTGTTGTAGTCAAAAGGCTGTTGGCAGAGCCCGCTCCAGGCTCTGCATTGATATAGGAAGTGGTAACAGAACAGGTGGTGGATGAGGAAGACGGAAAGGAATTTACTGGGTCTGAAATGATGATGCTAGAGTGGACAGAAACACAAGGAAGTAAAAGGAGAAAGTCTTTACTGTGAGAGAAAGATTCACCTGCCACTTCAGTGACAGAAGGTGATTAGAGTAAAAGGGAAGGATTACAAGGAAAAGAAGCTTCAGGCTATCTGAATGAATGGAAGTACTTTATACCTTTTCTGTTCTAGTTGCCCTTTTGTGTAACCTATGTGTGCACAGACTATTTAAGAAAAATGAAACATGCAGAAACTGAATGAAAATGGCTAGCTGGAAGGATCATCAGTAAAATATATGTGCAGTCAAACAATCTTTGTTGGAAACAGTCTACTTTTACATCCAAAATGTGTATATCCAGGGACCTAAAATTATATTACATCAAGTGATCTCCATTGTTGTATTAATACAAAGGAAAAGAAAGAGGCATCCAAGGAACTAAACCCTAAGTATGCAGTATACTAAGGAGCAATTAAAGACTAACACCTTGAATTGTACCCACAAACTATATAGAGATAATATTTTGGAAATCCTGAAGTAATGAGCTAGTTTTGACTACATCTTCTAAGCAAGAAAACAATTTTTTTACTGGCTGTATTTTCCTCATCTTTTTCAAAGTAATAAAAGTTGTGTGGGCATGCAGTGTGACAGCCAGGAAAATACTGATGTCTATGTACAAGTTTATATACTGAGTAATTACTAGAATTTGTGTCAAATTCACATAAATACAAATCTAAATAAAATCATCAGTCAGCCAGTAGAACTTTCATGCTGCAAATTTCTCTTACCAATAGTGCCAGTGAGAGAAAATATTACTAAGGCAAAAACTTTCTTTTTTTTGAACTTTTGCAGCAAAACAACATCATTGTTACTTTGTGTCTCAAGCTGTTGAGGCTAAAATAGCAGAGTTTTCTATCATGTATTCTTTCTTTCTTTCTTTCTTTCTTTCTTTCTTTCTTAGAAGATAACAAACTACTAGGATTTTAAAAAGGTAAGAGGTAAAACTCTCTCTTACATAGCTTGCACTTTGGAAATCTTACAAGGAAAAAGGAAATAAGGTATTAATACTGCTTAGACAGGTTGCAGCACTGTAGCCTGAAGAAGGGTCTTGGCAGCATGGCTATTTCTCTACTGTATAACAAGGGGGCATAAACTAAACAGGGATTTCTGCTTTTGGAAAAAGATTCTAGGTTTTACAGAACAGTATCTCATCACAAAACAGGAAAAATATCTCATCTTGAAATGTAAGTTAAGATTTCTTGACTCTCAGTGTTTCTCCACTGACTAACTCCAAGCAGCCTATGTCATTAAGAAAAATTGTTCATATTACCAGCTGCTTTGGAATCCATTTTGAAACTTGGTGCTCTGTCTATCATTGTACATATTCCTAACACCCATATTAGGATGTGGGATTTCATTTGATATATTTCACGAATATGTTTCACCACACCTGTCTTTTAGATCCCTGAGTTCCTTGCTCTTAAAGACAGATAAACAATTAATCAACAGCATCTTTTTGATCCTATTACATTCTGTGAAACATAATAATATGTGGTAGCCTGTTATTTTACAGTTTGTTCTTCTGTAGTATGTTTTAATATTCCTTGTTATAAGTTCGTAATGGTTCAGTCTCTGTACCCCATTTGGGTACAGTCCTGAGTTGTTTACCACAGTTTTCCTCACCAAAATGTATGCCAATCCACATGTCAATCCACTTATATACCTCCCTTGTTCGTTTGTCTCACCCCTGTCTGTCAAAGATAGCACACTCCTTTGGTTCTGGAGTGTTCCCTGTCTTTCGTCCGTTCCTCAAAGCAGAATTGGATTGTAAGGTTTGGTCCTTCCCTGTATTGGCTTCTATTGGGGAGCCCTTACCCTGCACCCCTCCCCTAATGCCCTCTATTGGTCAAAGGTTATGTCCTCCACGTGTTCCCTCTACCCTTTAAAAGGCCTTTCAGGTTCAGATTTGTCACTTGCTCTGCCCCCTTTGGGATCAAATCTCTGGAGACTCAGACAAGTGTCCCTCCCTTATTCCTCTGCCTCGGTTTCCTCATGCTCTGTGCCTCTGCTGTGCTACCCACGCCACAGCAATCACTGCCACCCGCAACAGTCTCGGCAGAGACTTGGGGACGGCCACTTGTGTGTTTGCCCTCCAGCCACAAGCGAGCCTCTGTCCCGTGGCTGCTGAGAGCCAGACACAATAATAATCTATGTATCATGTAAAAACCCCAACCCAATCCAATTCAAGCAACAAAACCCCCAAAAACAAACACAAAAACAAACAAAAACCAAACAAAGGAAAAAGTGGAGCCAAGTAAAAAAGCGTGGGGCAAGAGGAAAACTAAAGTAGAATAAGAAAGCTGAATGCTCTGTTCCAGACAGAAGTCAAGATTTCCATCATGCATCTAGCATAGATATATGCACTATGTAAGTGTACTGGTAGAAAACAGAATATCTTACTTTTCTTGACCCATCTTTCAAAAGGGTAGAGGCAAGGACCCTAGGAACTACTGACCTGTCAGTCCACTTCTGTGGGAAGATAATGAAACAGATCCTTCTAGAAGCTCTGCTAAGGCACATGGAGAGCAGAGAAGTGATTTGGGACAGCCAGCGTGGCTTAACCAGGGACAAGTCCTGCAAGTCTGCCCTGATCGATCCAGTGGCCTTCTATGAAGGAGTGACTATATCAGTGGACAAGGGAAGGGCTATAGATGTCATTAATCTGGACTCCTGTAAAGCCTTTGACATAGTTGCCCACACTGTCCTTCTTATTTATGGAATCAGTGTGTGAACTGTTAGATGAATAAGGAATTGGTTTGACTGTCACAATCAGACAGAAGCGGTCAATAGCTCAGAAATTTGCAGGTGGCACCAAGCTGAGCAGTGTGGTTGACACGCCAAGATGCCACCCACAGGGGCCTGGAGAAGTGGGCCCATGGGAATATTTTTGAAACCAAATGAGGGCAGCATATGGAAAGAATAGAGATTTGATCTTTGATGGGTTTTTTTTCCTTTCTTTTTCTTCCTTCAAAACTAATGGAAAACCTAATGTCTTATAATCCTGAGTTCCCTTTAAATACAAAAATTTTACAAGAATTCCTAATCATACTGTTAACAGTGTGTTCCTAGATAACAAAATGCTGCTGGTTTGGGTGGCCAAAACCTTATATTTTTGAAGGAAAATAAATTACAAATATATAAAGACTGTATAAAGCTACTCTGTCTATAGGGGAGGACGAATTTAGCATTTTGTTGTTTTATACCAATAGTAACTCAGAGATTGTTAGGCCTCGGCTGAAAGTGTTATGATATAAAATATCAGAAGGAGTTTGTGAAAAAAATATAGCAGACAGTTGCATGTGTAAAACTGGGTTATTTTCAAAGGGGCTGGTAGATTTGAAAACTTGAATACATATTGAGAGGAGGGAAATACTGAATAAATGGAATCAAGTTTCATTTACTTCTACTACTTGATTTTTTTTTTTAAGAAAACATTTTCACTATCAAGACACTCAACCTCAATAAAATGGGGGTGCAGAATATCTTCTTTTTATTTTCACTAAACTTGAAATAAAACTTGCTGCCACTAGAGTTCATTGTTGCTCTTTGCTGAAGAGGCTAGCACTGTGTTTATTTTAGTATAATCAGTCTTGTTCTTCATGGAATGCATTTCATAACATCAAAACAGAAGCATGAGCAAAAATTAATTCCAGCTCCAGCATTTCTTTAATGTAAAGAATTAAATGTCACTATAACAGTAAATAGAGTGCTAGAACCTTCTGGCCCAACACCAACATATCACTGATGAATAACTATAGGTTGGATTGTCTAAATTTTAGTTCTTAAAATTAATATAAACTATTCCCCTTCAATTTTAATGTAATTTAGTCCTTTAAAAAAGCTTCTCCATCACTATTTATAACTACAATGAAACAAACGTTGAGAATATTTATTAAGTTTCTTTTACTATATTTTATAAAAGTATCTTTCTCCTGCTACATTCTCTTTATTATAAAGTCTGTATCTGCACCATTTTTTAATGCATTATTATCCATGCTGTAGATATTTATTCTTCTGAATATCTACATAATTTCAGTCTTGAATCTTCATACAGATTATATCAGGTGGGCATACAGTGGAAAATGCTTCCCTTTTTTTACCTTTCTGCTCAAGTAAAACAAAAGAAAGTCATAGAAACAGTATCTACAAAAGAGACACTGATTAAATCCTTAATCCACTAACCTTTTTTTTTTTGTTGTTTTAAATAAGTAAAGCCAGGACTGAATGATGCTGATACTTCTATATATTGGTACTCAAAGATCCTAGAATAAAATGCTAGATCAAACTTGTTTTCTTCTGCAGTAGGGCTAGTTGTAGTGTAGCCACCAGCAAGTGTCTTTAAGCAAATGTCCTGACCATTAAACAGAAGTTGGGCAATATGAAATATGGCAAACTGCCTCTTCATCTTCCTAAAAAAAATGACAAAGTAATCCCCTCTCTATCTGAGAGGTAAAATTATTTCATGTAATGAATAATTCCATTAAAACAGAGGGCTGATGATAAATCACTGGAACCATTATCTGCAAAAAAAATAACAAAAAAACAAACGGAAATTACAAATGATAACTGATCAAAGGGGTAACTATGCATTTCAACCAAACAGCTAGATCCTATAGTATATTAAAATAATCCCAAGTGTACCATTGCCAACACTAACTATACTGACTTCTGAAGTATGAAGGATTTTTAATTTAGGACTCCCTATGGTGATATGTTGTTCATTTTAATGATTGTTGATTGCTTCGGTTATGTATTTTGAAACATGTCCCTAATCTTTTGTGATTTTTTTTGTCCTCTTGGGATGCATTTCCAATTGTTTTAATACGACACATGCTCCATTTAATTGTATTATGTTTTATTTTTGAGATTTTGATGTACTCAAGCTTTTCTTAAGTGTTTTCAATATTATTTACATCAATTTTGAAAATCAAATTGAATATGGAATAAGTAGAAAATAAGATAATCACTTCATAGGGTCATGTTCAACCTCATTGTACCATGCTTAGGTCTGCTCTAAACTGAGTGACCTAATTACACTTCTGTAATACTCAAGTAGGACAAAAGGCCCTTAATAGTGTTTTGTATTTCATGTCCATGTTTGTACGCATAAAGCACTGAGGTTCAGGCCACAAACCCACACTTTCTTCGTGTTTTTTTCTCACTTGTTGATAATACTTCAATGAATTTCATTTGGTCTTTGTTAAACAAGGCTTTTGATTATTCTTTGGGAGGTGCAAAAGACTTAGTACCTACCCAGGCTACCAGCAAAATGACAGCATTCTTTCACAAAGCCATTTCAATAAATAATTTATTTTTCCCTCTAAGGAAAAAAAATTAAAATCCCAGAGAGACAACATGGCTTCTGTACTGATTTACTGGACTACTAAATATTTTTAAACATTTTACTTTAATTTGAACTAACTTTGAAGTATGTACAAGTCCCCTCTATGTTTACACAATAGAAGTTTTCAACCCTAAATATCACTGGGTGTTTCTCAAACAGAAATGTGTTAAGTCTAAGCTCTGTTAGTCAAGGGACTGTGCTGAAGATTTTCTGTAAGACTAAATTTCCCCTCATGTCTCTCCCACCATTCAAGACAGTATTTTGTGATGTACAGGGACAAACCAGTTTGAAAATTAGTGTGTTTCCAGGCTATGCTACTTCTCCATAAAGAAACAGAAACTTAAAGCATTTTCATGACTCTTAGAGAAAATGAGAAGAAAAAATATATGAAAACAAGAAAATAGTGCAAAAAAAATTACTTTCTTACCTTGTCATTTATTAGCATGTCCCAGGGTTAAAAATAAATATGCACAGAATTATACAGTGAACAAAGACATAAAAGACAATGAAAAGGAGACTCAGAACTTCAAAAGAGATTAGGCTGTTACTATTAAGCTAATATTTGTATTTGCATGCCTTTAGTGTGGTTTAAAAAAGACAATGGTTATTGGATGTCAAAATGACAATTGGCATGGAGCAGTACATATCTTTGACATTCTTTGATCCATTCTTTCATCTCTTCTTGTTTTCCTGAGTCTTTTACCTACAGTTAAGACTCAATAGCAAGGTCTAGTAGAATTTAAGATTCCTCTTCACCTTCACACTAACAAGCTGTGTTTTAATCTCTTACAAATCACACTGCCAATCGACTAAAGTCTGCATAATATATTTCATGCTAATAACACTATTCATGATAGATTAATAAAGCCCACATGCTTTTTCTTTGCATGGCCCATAAAAACAGTTAAAGCCTATTTATTTTTCTAAATTAATATTGCTGCACCTCTAATCTTAGCTAAAAAAAAAAAATATAGTGAAACACTTTTTTTCCCACCATATAAACCAGGTATATATTTCCCGAATTGTTAAGACACCTATTTTGGGGGGACAATAAATACAAAGGAAGTAAAGTACACTATATTTTTTAATATGAATTTTGGTGCAAGTGATTATGACTTTAACAGATGCTACATTGTTTGATGAAACATTTCAGATTCTGAACAAAGAGTCCTTGAAGACCAAGAATGAAAATAATGTCTTACATGTGCAAAATAAATCTGACTTCTCAAGTACAATAGTAATTTACTGCTATCAAGAGTGCCATGTAATGCAGTCATCACAGAGTTCATCAACAGAAGATAGATGATGATAATTCTTTTCCCTTGAAAAATAATTCTATTCTTATGTTTTATAGAGATTGGGCCAAATCCTTCAGTCCTTAATCCAGGATTGATTTCTCAGACTTTTGTCATGGTAGCAATCCATGCCAATTAAATACTGTTAGCTCCTTCATTAAGATGAATAAAGAAACAAGTTCTCAGGCAAAGACAATTGGGGGTGAGTAAGAAATGAGCATTTTGGCTGATAAGGAATAAAATTTTTAGTATATATTTACACTATTCACACAGGAACAAATAATATTTATTATATTGGACTTGAACTTCATGGTATTTTTTGAAGAATCTGTAAAAATTCATATTAATAATCTGAAAAGAAAACTAGAGTCTGGACACTAATTATTTCATATTTGCAAAATAATAATTTCCTGTGGAAGGAACATTGGTTTTGCTTTTTCCATCAAAATAAAAGTTCAGACTCTTCTTGTACACATTACTCATTCTCATTTAGCAGTTCAATTTACTTCAAAATGGCAACATCAAAATATGTAGTATATGTGTTTATGAAAGTATGCAGCAATTAGCCCTTGTAATTGCTATCAGCACTTAATAAAAATGACAGAGAATAAATAGCAACTGATGTAATTTTTGGGGGTGAAAAAAAGAACCCAAAGGATAGATTTATGAAATATGACAATGTTTTATTTCACAGTTTACATTTTAATATGTAGAAATAATCTGGAAAATACTTGCCCTATTAACTCTTTGGTGTAATTTGCTTCTACTCTTGAGCTGGCGTACTATTTCCTGGTTTTGAGTGTAAGATAAAGCAGAAAACAACAGTACTAAACCTGCAAGGGTCTGCTATGTCAAATCTGCTATTGGTGGTTTTGAACTATTTTTTCTTATATTCTACTACTAAGAATAAAACCAAAAGAAATAAAACTGATTTCTCTGCAGGTAAAAACATTATTTGAAATAAAAATCACCAAATAGATATATTGAAGTTGTGATAGACATGATGCACATCTATGAGTAAATTTAACCATGAAACTTTCATTCTGGCTGTGTTTACAAATGAGACCTTCTTCAGCAAAAGGCATATTAAAATCTGTAGTATATAAAGGACCTCTTGTGTTAAATTACAATGACTGGTAGAAGGCAAGAGGAAGGTCATTGTAGCTGATAAACATAGTTATGCAAATGTGTTATTGTGAGAAGGCACTGAACAGGGTTAAAAATTGTGCTAAGCAGAAGGTCAATCAGAAATTTCATGGGTCTTTCAGGCCTTGAAATTTATAAAAGTGAGGAGGTGAGCAAGAAAGAAAATTATTACATGAGTAAGGGGTGATTTTTTGGTTTATTTTTTTAAATTTAGGTGTATTTGATTAATAAAACAATGTTGATCTAATAAGATGTCACCACAAATGATTTTTTTCATCAGGAAAAAAAACCCTCTTTTATTTTACTAAAATATTTGTAAATTCACAATGATTTTTAGTTTCCCTGTACCCACCAAGCACAGACATCTAAGCCTAAGATTCTTCAGGTGTAAATTCCTCAGAAGCTCCCTGATCCAACATCACAGTGACTAGACCAATTTAATTTGCAGTGCTCAGTTTAAGCATTACACTTATACTTAAGGGATTTATTTCTTGGTTTGTGAATAAATTTTATTTCAAAGTAAACAGAGAGCAGAACAAGCCATAGCTGGGATCTACTGAGTTTGTGGGGATATTACCAGGAATTCTGTGTATTTATAACTTTTTACTTCTGCACAGGAGATGGTCTGTCATGATCAAGACCAGAGAGACTAAAAACCATAGTGGATATGTAAACTGATTTCTATTTAAGAACCATCAAAAGTTGTGAACCATCAATATTAGAGCTTCCACTCCACTTCTTATGACACCTGCTTACTTTCTCCTGTATTACACTCTCTAGGTTCAGCTTCAGCTTTCCTGTGCCACTCTGGGGTTCCTGCTGGCCTGAGGAAATCAGACATGAAATTGTGCCTCTTCATACCATGCTGCTGGTGACAGTAAACCACCTTGGGGGTCATCAGACAAGGCCCCTGACCATTCCCATGTCACCTCCTCCATGTATCTGTCTGACATCTGGGATCTTCACCTGCTTCTCAGACTTTTCCTCCAGCAGTGATTTTCACCTTCTTTTCTCCAGGCTGTCAGGCTGCCTCCTGTTTCCTGAAGCCACTTCCTCCTTTTTTTTTTTTTTTTTTTTTTTTTTTTTTTTTTTTTTTTTTCCTCTCCTTTACTTTTCCTGAATTTCCATCTCCAGTTTTCCCAGCCTAAGTAGTTTAAATGCAAAAACATGATGTCTGCTTACTGTATCAGCTGGTGGTTCTGTCTCATGCCTCTTTAATAACTGGAGGATTTAGGAAGCAATGTTTCTGCATAGTCAAATTCAAATAAGAAAATTACAGCTAGCCTTTACCAGTCTTAATTAGCGTGTAGTAGGCTGCCTCTTGATATTCAAAAGTTCAGATTTTGATACTTATGCTTCCCTTTCCCCAAAACACACACATACACACACACACAAAACTACCTGTTGCCTTTCAGTGTTCAACTGAACACTGACACACATCTGTGCAGTGCCTGACGAGAAGAGAAGAGAAGAGAAGAGAAGAGAAGAGAAGAGAAGAGAAGAGAAGAGAAGAGAAGAGAAGAGAAGAGAAGAATCACCAGTCTGAATTCTCCTTACAATCTGATACAGTAAAAGAATGATGAGCATGAATGACATACAAAGGGGTATCTCATCATCTTAGAGTGAGATGCAAGAGAACCATATCATTAAATGCTGTCTTGAATACAAGAGGCACAACAAATAATGATCAAACACATAACAGAAGTGATGTATGTAGTTAAAAGATGGAACTCTTTCCACTTTTGGAGAGACAATAAATATATTAGAATATGTTCATCTTACAGCAAAACATTTTTGACTATAAGTCAATGAGAATGGTTTTGTCTAGTTCTGTGATTTCTCTTACAGTATTTCTACATTACTTTCTCCAAGGCATTTTACAAACGAAGTTATGCTGATACATAAAACTGGAGGAATGTCTCTGAAACTGTGTAACATGCCCCTGTGATTTGCATTATGACACTCCATCCAACAATACCTGATATTGGCTATAGGTGGCAGCAGAAGACCAAATCTCATGAGGAAATAGTCTAGCTGGAACTGTGTTTTAAAGAAAGTTATTTGTACACTAAAGATGAATATTCTCTTAATAATACATGAACATTATTTAACAGGAACTATAGAGTCAATAGAATGTGAACAATGACTCCCCCTCTCAAAAAAAAAAAAAAAAAAAAAAAAAAAAAAAAAAAAAAAAAAAAAAAAAAGCCATTGCAGCCAGAACTGGTCCTTTTCTTCAATGAAGTGAAAAGCTTGTTCAATTTGCTCAGCGTGGGAGTCTTTGTCATTTTAACCAAACGGCACAATAGATATTGATAAAAATAAAAGTCTTTTAACATAATAGCAATGTAAGACAATACCAACAAAGTCTCTTGTCTGTCAGCAACAGCCATTAAAAATGTATTAAAACGTGCATTCAGCTCTTTTATTTCCTAAAAATAAAAAAGGTTTGTAAATGCTTACATGCAAAAAGCCTTCTTATATGGAAAAAAAGAGAGGCAGGGAGCTCAAGAAGGAGGCCTCCACAACCAAGCATGGAAAACAAAAGCAAAGTAAAGGAAAAGGGTCCATGAGACAGAAAAAAAAAAAAATCACCTCTACTAGATTTACTAGATTAGGCTAGAGAGAAACATAACTTTAAAAAAATGCTTCTGTAGGCTTCATGTATGTGTGAGAAAGATATAATTTAAAGTTTCTTTCTATCTATAACAACCCTTACTTTCTTTTTACTCTACCTTAAAATGTTTGTTACTGTCTAGAATTTAGAACTGTTGATCACTAGAAGAACTTACCAGTATTTCAAGTAAATGATGCATTTGTATAAAACTTGAGCCTTTTAACTGCATAGCAGTAAACAAAAGGAAAAAAAATCCTTCATAAAAGCACAGCCTTGCTCTCACTTACTGACCCTACTAAACTGTTTTGTAGGTGAGTAAAGTACACATGATGGATCGTCTAGTAAAAAAAGAACAGCTTTCACTCTGTGAGAATGGTGGGTAGAGAAGATGAGAGGATCCAGTGCAACCCATGGTAAGATTTTCCAATTAAGCTGCTAGTGAGGAAGGAACTTATTTTACAGTGCCTCACAAGGTTCAAAGCATAAGTATTTGTGCTGGTTTTGGCTAGGGCACAGTTATTTTTCAGTAAGTTGTATGGGGCTATGTTTTGAATTTGTGCGGAAAACAGTGCGAGTAATTCAGGGATCTTTTAGCTATTGGTGAGCAGGGCTTAAACAGAGTCAAGGTTTTTTCTGCCCCTCACCCCACAACACTAGCAGAAGGCTGGGAGTGCACAAGAAGCTGGGAGGGGACAGGGCCAGGACAGCTGACCCCAGTTGACCTAAGGGACATTCCAGACTTCATGGTAATATTCAGCATATAAAGCTGGGGGAAGAAGGAGGGAGAGGGAGGGAGGGAGGGTTGCTCAAAGTGGTGGTATTTGTCTTCCCAAGTCACAATCACAGATGATGGAGCCCTGATCTCGGGGCTGAACACCTGCCTGCCCATGGAAAGTAGAGAATGAATTCCTTGTCTTGCTTTGCTTGTGTGCACATAAGTCTTGCTTTATCTCTTAAACCATCTTTATATCAACTCCTGAGTTTACTCACTTTTATTCTTTCCGCTCTCTCCCCCATCCCACTGGTGAGAGAGTGAGCAAGTGGCTGTGTGGGGCTTGGTTGCTGGCTGGGGTTGCAGAACAATATCATTAAAACAATTTACAGTGTGCAGGTTGCAAAATTTTAGGGATAGTACTTGCTAAACTCAGTTTGCTCAGCTATTTCTTCTCTTTAAAAAAAAGTCCTGTAAATCCTCAGAGCCCACTGTCTAATTATACTAGGCATCTTGTATACCTTCTCATTAAAAACTAACCTCCTATTTTAATGACTTGGTTGAAATCCTTTGAAGATCAGACTGCTAGTGACTGAATGCTGTATTCTGAATACCCCTTCATGCTGCCCTCCTTCCTTTATTCCTTTCTGATCTTTGGTAATTTCTTCTCTTTTATTTTTGTTTCTTTTCATTCTTTATATCATTTTTAGCTGTCTGCTTGATTCCAAGTGAAAAATACAGAGATGCTTTGAAGGCCACTTCTGCACCCTGGCACACCAGAACAGTCTGAGTTAAGTGTTTAGGTTGCTTTTAGCTAAGGGGAAAGAGTCTGTTATTTATTTAGCTGAGGCAGTTGTTGAACAGATGTACATCTGACACAGTGCAGTATTTACAGTACCATATCTTTAACAAATTGGGTTATATTCATTCCTCAGATAATTCCAACTTACTTCATTCAAGGTACACAAATGATTAATTTGCGCTCTGTATTTCAAACAGTAAACTCTCTCCCAGTTTCATATTTAGATGGTTTATTTAATTTGTCATCAATTTCTGGCTAGCATCGCTATGGTTTGGACAATTCTTCCAAAACTTTACTTTTTCAGATGATTTACAAGCACTTTTAATGCCCTTTTGCATGTTTTCCACAAGGATTTTACTCAGAACTGATACTCACTGCAATTACAAGTGTTCTCTTTCTGTACTTTCTGGGTTTTTTTTTTTTTTTTTTTTTTTTTTTTTTTTTTTTGTAGGTTGGTTTTATTTTTTAATCACAGAATCACAGAACCATCCAGGCTGGAAGAAACTTTCCATCTAGTTCAATGGAAATGTTCACATCAAGAGATATAGAATACTATCTTCATTCCACATAAAAACCTCTGGGATTTCTCCCAAAAAAGGAACTAGAATTGTAACAATGACATAAAGAATGAAGATGCTATTTCTGTCAGAGATGGAGGGAAACTTATGATTCTTTTTTGCTTTTTGTCACCATAAATCAAAATATAGGCTTTACATGGAGATTTTTGTACAAAACCAAATATTTCGAAAATAGCATTTATATAAGTAGGGAAGTATAATTAATATACAAGTTATTTCATTTCCAAAATGTGTACACATAATAATTTCTGCATTACTTATTAGACGTTATATACCTTACTATAAGCTTACTCATTTATTCGAGTCAATGTGACATGTTATATATCCAGAGAAAAACATACATGAATCTCCTTTATTTCCACATTGTAAAGATGAAAATGTAACTTGCTAAGAAAAAAACAAAGTTTAAAATTAATTACAAATTATTCTGGAAATTATATTTTGTTTATTTTGACAGGTGCGGAGAAAATTCATAAAATATTTCATCTCCATATTGAATATAGTGGGAAAAAGGGACATTATTTTGATACATAGTTTTACTAACAAGTTTCAAGATGAAATATTGCCTATCATAGAAAATACACCTATTCACAAGAAAAAAATCATGCAAAAATTGCTAGCTTTAATAAAAGCTGGGACTTACTGATTAAATAACATTTTATATTCAAGAGATTCTCTAACATAAAGGCCTTTATTGAAAAGGTCTGATGGGCTGAAAAAGAAGTTTTATTTATTTTATAGGTGCTTGCTTTAAGCACAATTCCCTCATGCCTAGAATAAACCTGGAGTTAGAAAAGCATGAGTGGAGCTCTTACTGAAACAACTCTGCATCAAAACACAAATAACTTTCTATTAGCCATGTCACTAGGTTAAAGAATAGATAGGCAGAATCCAAGCAATTATCAGGGAAACATTGGAACATTATTCAAAACAACCCTGACCTTGATAACTTGTTTAAAGATCTTCTTCTGATGGCTTATGGAAGAAGTCCAACTTAAGAGACAAAGTGTACTCTTAAAGTGCATTGTTCGTCACTGTAGACCCTCAGTGGCACAGCTACTTGATGTCAATTACTTTTGTGATGACTGTGACAAATGTAATGTAATGTAATTCAACCCCCAAATGTGTTTTATCACTCTGTTAGAAGAAACAGAAATATCCTCTTCCTACCTAATGAAAAGTAACATGCACTACAAAGAATGTTTCAGTAGCGTATCCAACCAAATGTCCTTGTACTCCAGTTAATGTGTGGATCAGACCACAAAAATTATGACAAAACAAATGTGTAAAGAATCTACTTCTCATTTGTGGAAGTGATGAAGCTCCTCAGCAAGCTGAATGCACTAACTGTGAGAGAGATTCTAATCTGAGGCACTCATCATATGAAGCTTCTTAATTCAACAGCAAATGTGTTTGTGAGCTTCCAAAGCGACTTAACACCTCTCAGGTGCAAGGACTCATCCTTGTCAAATGAAGAACTTTGTAATGGAGCAAATAGGATCTTCAATCACAGTTTCTTGTGACTGTATGCAGCAAAGACAGAATACAGACAATTTATGCCATTTAATGACTGTTAATAAAGTCATATTCTTTTATACTTCTTCAGATTTCTGTAGTGCAGTACATTGAAAAAGTAAAAAAAAAAAAAAAAACAAAACAATTGTGGTATTTAGCAGTGAAATGCACATACAGGGCAGAAATATTTAAATAGTGCTCAGTCTGGAGAAAAGAAGGCTCTGGGAACACCTTAGAACACATTCCAGCGTCTAAAGGGGGCCTACAAGACAGCCTGAGAGGAACTTTTAATGAGGGCAGGTAGTGACAAACAAGGAAGAATGGCTTTAAACTGAAAGACAGCAGAGATTGAGATTAGATATTAGGAAGAATTTTTTATGGTGAGGGTAGTGAGACATTGAAACAGGTTGCCCAGAGAAGTTCTGGATGTCTCATTCCTGGAGGTGTTAAATGTCAGGTTGGATGGGCAAATTGGAAGTGGAATGTATCCCTGCCTATGGCAGAGAGGTTGGAACTAAATGATCAAGGTCCATCCAACCCAAAAAATTCTAAAATTTTTATGACAATTGGTTGAGGTTAATATCTTGTAATGATACTTGGAGAGAAGGATTAGAGACACAACTTGCATTTTCTGACAGTGTGGTTACTCTTTCTTCTAATATTTTCTACATTTTTTTCTACTATAGAGAGAAATACTCTGATTTCCAGGCTCCCAAAGTAAAGAAAATCTTCAGTATTTTTCTTGATATCTTGTTTTTCTTGAATATGAGAAACTTTTCTTTTCTCTGGACTGCTCTAAAATCTAGCATTTCTGTCATTCACTCGATGGTTGTATTGACAATGACCTAAATTTTCAAAGCAGAATTAAATGGGAACATTCATTTAAGATATATTAAATAGTCCTCATCTCAGCAATAAAGATGCATTGTTTAGTTCTGAATATTTATCTCTAAATCTATAGTCACAACATTTTAAGTTAGATTTACATAGTGAATTACAGCACTTTAGATAAATAGTGACGCTTATGGTTCTGTCACAATGTGGAGAAGGTTGAATATCACATCTGCTGTGAAAGTATAACCCATTAAACCATTGTTTTCTCTGTGCTCACCAATCTATTCACTTCATTGTAGAAGCCTATCAGGTTGATTGAACGTGATTACCCTTTTCTAAACCCATGCTGACTACTCCCTGCTTTTCCTTCCTGTATTTGTATGCTTTCCAGAAAGATATTCCCAATCATTTTCCCAGGGGCAGCAGTGAGATGGACCTGCCTCTAATCCTGAGCTTTCTTTTCACCACCAAAGCCAAGAGCAACATTTTCTCTCTTCCAGTCTTCTGGAATCTCTCCAGTTTATTCTGTTTATCATAACTATGTTTATCATAACTATGTTATCCTGTTATTCATAACTATTCCAAGATAATTGAGAAGAACCTTATAATGACATTAGCCTGTTCTCTTGGCACTCATGGGTGTAACCCATACAGGCCCCTGGAATTGTGTGTGTCTGGTTTGTTCAAGGGTTCCCTATCTAGTTAGGGAGATTAAGTCTCCCCACAGAGGCTGTATGCCTTCCTGTAAGTTCGTGTTTGGCCTGAGGGGCCTCAGATGTATACAGATGGGTTTTTTGTTTTGTTGTGTTGTGTTATTTTTGTTTGTTTGTTTGTGTTTTTATTTGTTTTTGTTGTTGGGGTTCTTTGGGGGGGTGGTTGTTTTTTATGGGGTTTTTGTTGTTGTTGTTGCTGTTGTTGTTGGAGTTGTTGTTTTGTTTTGCTTTGTTTTGGGGATTTTATTTGTTTTAATGTGTCCATGTGGGTTAGAAATCCTTTCTGCATACCCCCAGAGCTTTGCAATGGCTCTCTATGCAGCCCAAATGCTCCAAGACATTCTTCTGTAGGGCTAAACTGTCCCAGTGTACCACAGGCATTCCTGTTGCTTACTTATTTTGGAAACATTCCAATTTCTACACATCCTCTTAAAAAAACTTTAAAAGTAGAAATCTCTAAAGTTTTTTGTTAGTGTTGTTTTGAATACCATGTACAGATGTGAGAGCTTTTGGCATCCTATTTATGTTGACTATAGCTTTGTAGGGGTACCTCATATAGGTAGCTAATGTGGTGCTCTGGTGTGACTTTGAAATCCTCCTCAGTCTCAGCAAATTTCAAAACTGAATGCTGAATGTGACTGCATTCTTTACTTCTGTGTTTATGACCTGTTAAAACACACTTAAATATCCATGATTCATATGATCATCTTTAAATCCATGTCTCCTCCACACAACTGGCACTTTTTTTTTTTTTTTTTTTTTTTTTTTTGCTGCTCAGTACTTATAACTTTTTAATTACCTGGAAATTTTGCATTTATTATTTGTAATTATATGCCAGGACCAGGAAGAGAGACTTCACATAAACTACACTAAGAACAGACCTTTATGACACTCCAAAAGTAACATCCCTCACCAAAGATTTCACATTTACTTTCCTTTTTGTGTGATTACATGGAATGAGACAATGAATTTGCATTACACTTATTTTCTAATAGCTCGATACATGGAATGCATTCATATGACTTAGTGTACTGTAGCAACATTTATCCTTATCAACTAAAACTCTATTTCCATAAAAATTTGAAAACAAATTAATTGAATGTCAGAGATCAGAGGATTTCTCTGTAACAAGTTGCATAAAAATATTAAAAAGTGCTTTTGTTCCAAATCCTGCATTCACAAAAATATAATTTTTTAAAATTTATTATTGCTGATTCCTCTACCATATTTACTCTATTGGGAAAGAAATATATGTTCTCATCTTAGAATGTAGGAGATTAATTATTTGTCGTAAAATCACTGTCATCAGGAAAAAAGGTTTTGCAGCAGAAATTTGGCAACTTTCTCTTAACTAGAATTAAGTCTGAAATACTAAAAAAATTAAAGTGAAATAGTTATTTTATACTGTCATACATGAGGATACATATCTAAACACACAAAAGAAGCTTTTACTTCTGATGAAAATAGAAGTCAATATTAAGCTGTAAAATTGGACAGAGCCTGGACTTTGGTGAAATTTGAATCCGGCACTCAGTTTTGCAGCAACCAAATACTTTACTGGGTTATATTAAGAATTTATATCTTAACAGATGTAAAGTCAACAAATGTTCTGACTTTGATTAGTCACCAGATTTCCTGTAAGAACTTCCTTCTTCTCAGGTTACATAAAATATAAGATTCTGGAGAGATCTTTCTTGCTCATTTGTTTGCTTGCTTTGAAAAAAAAAAAAAAAGAGATTTTTTTGTATTGCTTTTTCCTATGAGTGCAGTGATGCTATAATACACATAAACCCTGATAAACAGATGTATTAGGCTGAAAAAAAAATTAAATTTTCTCTCATCACAAGACAAAAATAGAAGCAATCAAATCACAAGGAATTGTTTTTTTCCTTTGCCTCAAAGGCAAAGCTCACCAGTGAGCTGACATAGCTCTATATCACCAGTCCTGCCTTGACACAAACCAGTCAGGTTCCTGGTTTCCTTGCTGCCAGAGCTCACAAACCTACAGAAACTGGTGAAGGGGCAGTGACAACCTCGTGGATGTGGCAATATCAGAGGCAGTGTTTGTGTGGGAGTTGGCCTACCTCCTATGAATTTCTCTTTTTATGCCCCTGTCAGGCCATACCCATACCTGGAATAACCTTAGGATCCATAATGCTCATAAATCTTTCTCCAAAGTGGAGTTTTAAGAAAAGCTGCATAAACAGTATGATTCTGGTGATAAAGTGGTACTTGCATCTCTCTCAATAAATAAATAAGACCACAGTCCCTTCCTCTGGCCAAGGAAACTTGAAACTCTATCAGTGTTTCTTCTAAAGAGACCAGATGGCTTGTTACTAACTGATATGAATGAGTCCCTCCCTCAAGGTACAGACATGCTGACTCCATGGGATTTCTAATTAAATTTGAAAAAAAGGTAATCATAATTTTTTCCCTTGTTTCAAGTCCCTGTCTGATTAAGTGCATAGGAAAAGTACTAATTTAAACCAAAATGTTCAGATCTAACCAATAGCTGACTTTAGAAGAAGAGTGTGAGAGCACAGTCACTTAATTCTGGTACAGACCAACTAATCTTTGTATCATCAGCATATAAAAAATAATTGAACTATGGGTATCTGCTTTTAAGGGAGATCTTACACACACTTCCTAGAATTATTTTTAATGTTTATTTTGTATGATTTGGCTGAGTTTTAATAAATACACAGAAGGCAGATTTTACCTACACATCTGAAGTGGTGTGATTAAGTTTCTGAAGCATACATAGTGAGAACTATCTGAAATGACACAGGACATCTGAGGTGTTGTGCACGCAGCTGGTATATAACACACAAGATCTGTGGGAAACATGTGCTTCTGGTGAGGAACTGCAAGTCAGGTTAGATACCCTCAGCTATCTCACACTTCACCGGATATCTCTGTTCAAGCAATTGATTTCTGTGCTGAACTTCAAGAAATATAAATCTCATCCCTATTTATTTTATGGTGTCAGGATGTAATTTCCAGCTTGTGAGAGCTTCTTGCTGTTTATAACTACATTGGAAGAATATTGTCTAAATATCAGCAGTAAGGCAGTAATTAAGAATGAACAGCAAAATAAAATATCAAGAAGTGATACCAGAAAGTGAGTCCAGATTTCAGTCAGTATTGCCAAATAACCTGACCAAAGGTAGATGTCAGTTTGGAGCTGGTGTTTGGACTATGATCTATATAAAACAGCCTGAAGTATGTGTCAAGTGTCACTGAAATAATGTTTGAGACTTTTGCATGGATGACAGAAGACTGTGGGAACAGCATAGGACTACACTGGGTCCTTTCCAGTGATTTCAAATGTCAGTTCATGCTGAAGTGTGAGCAATTGTATCAAGTCCTTTCTGTGCAGAAAATAAAACAAACAAAACAAAAACAAAAACAAAAAACCAAAACAAAAACAAACAAACAAAAAACCTGAGGGAAGGTGGCCTCTTGAAAAGAATATTTATCTCCCTCAAACATATTTTTTGAGAAAAAGAATTGTTCTTAGGAGGACCCACAGCCAGACCTGGTACCTGGTTTTGAGTAATTGTTGTCACACTTTAACTGGAGTACTTGTGAACTAAGAAAATTACCTTGAGATGGGTGATGCTGTTACCTCATAAAGTGAATAATTGTAAGTCATTTAGAAAACACTTCACTCTTTATACAAAATCAAAACAAGTGCCAGCTAAAAAGGAGGCAAGAAACCCATTTAGTTTTAAAAAGTATTTAATTCTGAAACTGTTGAGCATTTCACTTCAATATTTTTTGTTAAATGAGAAAAAGGAAAGTAATGAAAACTCTATTCCTAAAATGAAAGGGGGAGAAGTGCTTTATGAGGAAAAATATAATAAGAAATATGGTTTTAATTAGAGACTAAAGGAAACATGGAAACATTGAAATAGTATAGCATGTTCAAGGCCAAAGGATGCTGACATTTTGAAAGGTTAATTGAGAAAAAATTGTAGAAATCTGAAATAAAGATAAGAACTGAATCAGTAGATCAGATTAAGACTAAGATTGCCAATGAATATGTCTTGATAGTCAGTTCAAAATTAATTTGAAGCTGGTATTAGATATAGCAGGAGAGAGCCAGATAGTAATGCTGGAAGTATTGAGTAAAATTTATTAATTTTATGACTGTGCTATATTTATGAAAATTCTCAAAGATATACTTGTTACCTGTTTCCTTATAGTCATATGAATATTACAAAATTCTGTGAAAAACAGATAAGCCTCTGAAAACGGAAAAAGAAAAAACTCAAACAAACTTTATAATTATTGAAATAAGGCATTGGCAAGGTACATTTTTCTTTCTTTCTTTTTTTTTTTTTGCAACATAATATTTTTTTAAATTGTAAATGCCTTTTAAGAAGAAATATAATAAACTTTAGAGTGTTAAAACCTTGAGGATTAAATAGGTAAATATTTATTCAAAGAAATTATGCGAGGTGTTGGGTTGCAAAAATTATATTTAAAAGCATTCCTGTTGATTTGAGCTGAAAGAATATTTTTACTCTTCTGATTTCCTGTTAATGGAATGAATAAAATGAATAATAACCAAATAACTAAAATAAAAGCTTACAATATGTACCTGTGTGAACAAAATCAATTCATTGCTGGATTAAAAATTTGATTTAGCTCAACTTCCAGGAAAAAAAAAAAGTGTATACATCGGAAAGAAAACACAGGAAAATTTTGAAGCATCAGTTCACAAGAGTTGAAAGTACTCAATTTGTCTCATTTGAAAATGCTCTTCTGAGCATGCAAGTGCATGGCACTAGTTTTCACAAAGGATATGAGAAAGATGTTCACTGTGGGTTTTAACCACTTTTTAACTCAATTTTGAAATACATTCTCTAAAAATATAACAAACCTACACATGTGTAATCAGCTGCTCAGGGAGATAAGAAGGGGTTGGTATTCAGGTCTTATTCCTGTGTTACTAAAATAAAGAAGCTGGGGTTTAAGAGACAAATTTATAGTTGCTGGTTTACAGTGACTCAGAGACAATTCTGCTGTTTTGGACTCAAAATACATTGAGAAAAACAGTGGTTCAAAAGGAGATATACAAAATTTGCAAGACATAAAGCAATTGTCTAGCCTTAAATATATTATATAAGGAAAATGAAGAATGCTTTGTGCTGTCTGCACATATGATTTGACTTCATGAAATTGTCTAGTAGCATGTACAAGAGATGAGGTTTATTTATTGGGAAGACTGACATTAAAATATCTGAATATGTCTACACATTCAAACAAATATCCCATATTGACACATATCAATGAATGATGGACTTCAACTTGCATGTCTTTTCTTTTTTAACTGTAAACAAAGCCACTGAAATCAGTAGGAATATTCCCGTTAACTTTTGCAGGCTTTGGATACAGCCTAAGCATTTCTAATATGATTATGTTTATTTGAAGGGCTTGCAAGAACTGTCCTCAGAAAAAAAGACACAGAAAAATAATTAATAAAAAATAAGCAATAATTAGGGAACATGATCCCACAGGAAAGTCTTTCAGTCTGTATGGATCTTATGGTTTCACAGTAAATATAAAAATCATCCATGCTATTTAACACAAAATAGCTACCATATAGTAAATGCAAAGGGTCTAGACAGTCTTTTAAATTAGTTCAAGTGTCACAAAAGGTATATTACTTATCCATGCTTTTGAATCTGGCAGAAGATTGCTTATACATCTTGTAAAAGAGACTTTTCCAAACATTTTGGTCTCCTTCAAATGCTTTTGAATTTGAAGGGGTATTTCTGCTTTGAAGCCAAAATTATTTGTTTATCAAATGTATAAACTGTCCAAAGGAAAATAATTAAATTCTTGTATACAGTTCCAAGGCATGTGTCCTAACTATTAAAATTAGAATCATGTCCTAACTTCTGTGAGAATCATTTTTTCCCAAGAGAGCAATAGAGCTTCAACAGAAGTGTAGTAAGTGCTCACCATGCTTCACAAGCAAGTTATCCTTGTCCATAACTCCTGGACTGTGTGTTGTATAGGACACTCTTCTGTGCTGTTGGAAATATTGGCTTAAAATCCCACAGGCCAAGAGCCACTATTTCTCACTTTATGAGAACTCCATAGCTTATCAGTAGCCTAAACTCATTTTACTTCTCTCTCCTCTCTACCTCTCTTTGTTTCTACTCATCCACCTCTTTTTCTCACTGTCCTGTTCAAGATGGGGAGTGAGAGAGCAGATGGATGGGCTTCTGACAGCAAGCCAAGAACAAGCCACCACAGTTAACAAACTTATTTTCATCCAAAAATTATGTTCAAAACATTATTCTTCCAATATCTGCAGCTCACCAACCATAGAAATAGTTTCTTTAATACAAATATAAAAAAGAACTAATCCTCAAAACCTTCCAGTCTGGCCTTGAACTCTTCCAGGAATGAGGTATCCACAAGTCCCTTTACAGCCTATTCTTAGCTGTAATAAGGTCTCCCTGGAGCCTTCTCTTCTTCAGGCTGAACAGCCCCAACTGTCTCAGACTGTCAAAGATTGCAAAGGGCTAAATAAGAAAAAAATATTTTGGAGACAGCTTGCTAACTGTTAATATATCATTGATAAAAACAATGATCAATGAGCTAATCTAGGAAATAATGAAGTTATTTTCTGGCAATCTGCTTTTACCCCACTGATGTAACTTTTGAAGCACGAGATTAAAATTCTATGAAACAACTGGAGTAGGAGAATAGACAGGATGGGTTTAATCTTACTGAACTGTAGCCATCTGAATGGCTGCTAATGTAGGAGATGTGGCTACTTTAATTCTAAATAGAAGAAGAAAGATAGACCTTTCGAGAAGGTCGCTCAGTTCAGCCTAAAGTAAGTCTGTAACAGGATACAAGACCTGATGGGGTCCTGTCTGATTTAGCCTGCTTTTTACCCAGGAGAAACAGGAAACTATCCATTCTTTTGTACTAACTCAAAGTATTTTTTAAGTCAATATGTATCTTCATATCCAAGTTCTCTGTGGTATATTTCTTATAGACTTCTGTCATTCTTGTTTACATCAATATTTTTCCATTTTTTATACATTCTGTTATTATTTAGATTTTTAGTTACTGTTTGGTTTTTGTTTCTTTAAACTGTATTTAAGATTTGAGGGTTGGGTTTTGCTTGTTTTGTTTTGTTTTGGGTTTTTTTTTTGACAGTTCAGTTAAATTAATCCAATATTTATTTTGAGTTCAAGCATAGATTCAAGAAACCTAAATTTAGTATTTACAGTGCATCAGTCTACATGTGATCTACATGTCCAAGCTTCATTTTACTTAGGAAAGATATGACAAATAACCTAGCTCTTCTATGTTGGATGGTATTATATATGTATGTTTAGGTAAATAGATTGGATTTCCTTCTAATAAGTAGATACCTACTCTGTAAACCACTAAATTTAGATGCTGAAATATGATGCTTTATAAAGTAAAAGGATTTTATACCCAGATGGTAGACTGTCCATTCTTCTCCAAAGTATTTCAGAAGAAAATACAACAGCTAGTGGATACTGCTGCATTTATAGGGTACCCTTACTCACAATTGCTTGTTATAATAGAATTCCAAGCCTGTATCTGTTTACACCCATAAAGTAAATAAAACCCTTGGGCCAAAATCCAGCCACATTAAAAAAAATAATATTAAGGCAACAAGAAACAATTCACATCTTTATCTTCAAACATATCATTTCTCCTTTTCCAGGAGAGCAGGCTTTGTGAGAATTAAAAGGCAATGAATGTTGCAAATTTTGTGCTGTTGGCATAATCCCATGTCATGTTTTCCTATGGCAAAAATGGCCTAATTGGAAAACAATTGACAAAGTGTTAAAGAGAGGGTCACAATAATATTGGAGAAATGAAGGAAAGAGAAAAATGAAAATAGAATGACCTAAGCCTATCTCAATTTTCTCTTACTGATTTTGACTATTTAAGAGCACAACCACTTAATGGTTCTTAGCCTACATACGACACCAAGATGAAGAGGAAGGGGATGTAAGGAGGTTTTGGCATTAGAATTAAAAAAAAACCCACACAAATTAGAGAAATTTTATTACAGAAAAAGCATGCAATTCAGTAAGTAAAAATGTTAAGTGCTCTTAGAAAAAAACGGCACAAATACAAGGTAAGTAAAAGTATTGCTAGATATTACTTCAGTAGAAAAAAAAATCTGGAAGTTCTATGAATGAAAAGCTAAATGAGGCAACCTAGTATTCCATGAATACATGATACCCAGTTCTGCTTGGGAATAAAACAGCTACTCATCCATGTTGACAGTCTGTATATTTCTTATTAAAAAAATGTTTCTTTGTGGGTAAATCTACAGATCCCTAAGGGTTTTCAGCATTACTTGTAGCATGTACTAGGAGAGGGAGAATCCTATGCCTCTAACTGTCTCTTGTGAAAGGCAATACCATCTAGAAGAAAACAGAAGTTGATTCCCACCACTGGCACTCCAGAGTTTTTCACAGAAAGCTCAGATATGCTCTGCCAAAGGCCAGACAGGTTGTGCAAACAGCTTGGTGGCATATTTGGGTATCACTGGGTATTAGAAGCAACCAAATATTCAGACTGCTCTCAGGTAAAGTCTCTTAGCTATAATGAAAATTCAGCCAGTTAGGTCAATTTTATGATCCAGAAAGGAGATTGTCTTTGTAGTTAACTTTGTGACTATGACAGCATTTTTACTTATGTGGCTATTGTTTCAAGAGCAACCTATTTCACAAATTCTCAGTAATCAGTCTGGTTACATTTCTAGAAATATAAAATAAATAAAAATAAAATATTAAAACAAATAAATAAATATAAAATACTGTTACTGCAGAAGTAATTATAACTCTAAACTTACTAACTTCCTGATTTATAATTCCCTAGGACTTCATAAATTCTGAAAATTCAGTCTATTCAAACTTTTCTCGCATTTAATTTTAGTATAGCTGAGAAGCTGTCATCTTGCATGGTTATTTTACAACCAGCATTTGCTGTCTACACCTATGTATGTTTAGCTGGTAAATATCTGTTCTGTTTCAACTTCAGTTTTCTGCCTTTCTGTATATGAGGACATTTTCATTATGAAAGAAATACAAAACAACAGAGTCTTGTTATGTACATCAGACATGTGTAATTTTCCATAACCATAAATAAGAGCTTGAATAACCTTGATCTTCTATTCTGTCATATTGTTTTTAAGCTGATGTAACACCATTGACATCAATGGACTTACCCCAGTATGAAATTGGTGTAATGGAGTGGAAAATCATTGCCGAAATCTCTAAGGGGATATTCAAAGTTCCCTTTACTGTAAGCTGTGTATTAGACTGGAAGATCCATAGTTTTTATTTTCATGTTTTGATGTGTATCTCAAATGATAAAGAACTGTAAAACAGTCCAAATGGGAAGTTATTCATAACCTTTTTTAATTAAGCATGAAATATTTCATTTTTATATTGTCATTTTTACTGTGTGTTTAACTATCTACTCAATGTCACAATTAATTTTAACTTTGGAGAAAAATATGATGTGTAGCAATTTAATTTGATACTATACACTACCAAAGTCAACTTAATTTGTTGAAATGTAAATGAAATGAGTTATTTTTTCTTTTCAAACTAAATGATATATGAAAATTAGGACTACTTTTTACAAAGCTACTTAGCAGACAAGATCAAGGTTTTGTAAGCCTGAGTGTTCATCTAAATATTAGTCACAGTTACCTTCTAAATTAAAAACTGTATACAGTTCTTTGTATTCTTCAAGTCATTTTCCTGAGAGAAACCAGATTAAACTGTCTTGATTTTCTTTCCCTAATTACAAGATCAACATGTGAATATCAAGTGGAAGATAAGAATATTATGTGTCTATTTGGTTTCGCACTTGATTTCCTATGAATTTCTGTTACAAGAGGATGGAAATATGAACCACAAACCGCTTTGTTGATCTTTTTTTTTGAAAGCAGAGTGAAGCACATGGCTTCATTTTTATTTCACATCTGCAAAAAAGTGAATCTAGCTTTCAAAGCAAAAATGATAATTGAGCAGAATTATACTAGTGGAAAGTGTAGATAACAATGTGGTTTTTGACCACCCTGTGAAAGGTTATTACAGTTAGGAAGAGCTTTGTCAAATCATTTGTATATAATTTATTTTATTCTTCATTACTTTGTATTGTAAAGAGGCAAGATCCTGTTTTTTTGGCTATCAGTGAATAAAACATTTCCTGAATACTTTAACTTCCTTAAGAAGGCAAATTTTTTCTTACTTTTTTTTTCTGTGAGCATCCTTTCTCACACAGAATGTATCCTTTATAGTCTTGATTGCTTTAATTAACGAATTTTTCACTTTGTTTCCCATGCACTGGATTTTCAAACTATTGCTGAGAAAATTCTCTCTTGAGCAAAAGAAGTATGTAGGCAAAAGAAAGGAAACTGTGCCAAAACAAAAATCCTGTGTGATTTTCTTTTATAAAATGTCATACGGAATCTGAAAGTACTCCACAGCATTAGTGGGTTCACTGATATTTTTTTTTCACTTGGCCTTAGGTACTTTACCTAGCCTAAATATGGTAGGTTTAGTTCCCAGTCTCCTGTGCTTTGTCATGCCATTTTCCCCTGGGAAATGTGCTATCACATCAGAATTATCTATTCATTTTTAGTCGCACTATTATGTTTGCTTCATGGAGAGGGGTGAGTATGCAATGGGCAAGGCAGCAGAAAGTAGTGTTAACAAGGTCCTAATTTGCCTTCTTAGCATCATAAATGACTCTGAAGAAAGGTTCCTGCTACAGCTCTGCAGAGAATTATGGCAAATTATTTACTCTTTGCCAGCCATTTACACAGATGTATCTCTGTTGATTTTGGTTTCAGATAGTTTATGGCTGATATTCAAATTGGATATTTTCTATTCTTCCAGCTTGCTTCCAGAGCAGCTCAAAGTCAGATTTCAATAGAGATTGTGGTCCTGTGTGTAAACTGCACTGATTTGGGATCATCCTGTTCCTAATCATCTGTGCATCTCAAAACCTCAGTAATTTCAGCTGGCATTCTCGTTGCCTAGAGATTTCGGCCTGGGTCCTAATTAACCATTTCAATTTAGGTTTTCTCTCTGATTTTGATTAAGAATATCTGGAAGAGAAAGGCTTGTTTTCTCCAGATACATTTTTTATTTTATCTTCACATTCTCTGAATTTAATTCATTTCCTCATTAATCTTTATTTAATGACCATTTTCTTTTGTCAATAGCTGCAAAATATCTTTATTAAATTAAAATGATATTTTAGTTGTCTCTCAGTTCTTAATTTTCACCACTTGTGAGTGTAAATATCAGTCATAAAATGTATCTATTCATAATTCCTTAAATAGAGTTATCTTTGAGTTTTCAGCTATGTGTTTATAAAATGATAGAACTATTGTCAACTACTTCTTGAAAATATAGGTAGGATGAAGATTTTGAAGTGATTCTTAAATATGTGTGTCTATCTGTCATAACATTAGTGTCAATTTACTCTTCTAGCAAGATTCTTTATTTATATGTTGATTTAAATTTATTTTGATCAATACAACAAAACTGTCCTGAAAAATGGTCTATTGCTTGGTTAAGACAAACTAATGCTGTTCTGAATGGTTCCAGCAGCAAAGAGCAGTAAAAGAACACCTCATTTCTCAATGAATTGTTGCTAGCCCAATCCTGTATACCTTTGGACTTAAATACACAACCTCTTCTCATTTGGGCTGTGCAGAACTGACAATTCTTATCATCCAGTTTCTTCTCACTACCCATTAGCTGGCAGTCATCTTGCAGCTTTTCAGTAACTAGCATTGTTCATGTGAGTGTTCCCTAGCATAGTGTGGGCAAAATCAGTTACACTGGTACAAATTTCTGAATTAAACTGCTCAATCCAGCCTGCAAAAAAACAGAGAATGCTCTCACACAGTGGTGGTAGCAAAAGAGTGTGGAACTACCTTGAGCCAGGGACTGCTGATGTGCAATGACTGGGGATGCAATGACTCTTCCACAATTGCACCCAGGTTCACATTGGTCAAAGTTTGTTTTGATACCACTAATCTTCCTAAATTAATCTAATCTTCTAGAAAAATTCTAGAATTCCCTATCAGCTGCATTGCCCTGTACAAGGACTAATTGATTTCAGCTGGACAATTTATAAACACAGACATCTACTTACACAGGTGAGCAGGAGCTGGCACAACTGAGCTTTAACAGATGTCTGAGTTTAAAGATGATGGGCTTAGTTTTTACCTTGTCTTGGAATAGCACGAAAATAAGAACTTAGACTGGAAATAAATCCAACCTCAGAGGAAATATAGCAAAATGTTCTTATTTTTATTTTCCTATGATTCTTATACTTGGGTTTCTTTTCATAGAATGTTTAAGACTCTATTTTAGACATTATGAATATCAAGGTGTAAATAAAGTGTTTATTTAAAAAGGAAATATTGCTAACTGTTCAAGCTGTCATTAGTTGATTATAAATGAGTAATTTTCTAAAGGAGTTGATTCAAATGTATTTTTAGAGGATTGTGTGATATTAAAAAATGTATCATAAGGAGAAAACCCTAATAACTGACAGAGATCACAATTACATAAAGAAGAATTGAAAAATGGAAGAATGTAAGAATGCAAGAGCCACATGCAATCATGGAGGAGACAGATACATCAGTTGCAAAGTTGCCACACTTCAGCTCAGGATCAAGCTGCCTGCAGGACTCTTCATAAATATCTGACGTGTTGAGGTTAAAGAAAGTATCTGAGCATTACAATGGCTTGATAATAGAACCAGGTTTGAGAAAACAGATTTGCTAGATATTTAAAACTCCTGGCTTTTTAACAGTTTGCTTTTTTTGTTGTTGTTTTCTAATTTACTCTAGAGAGGATAGAGCTTCAAATGGATTTAATTCTTGATTTAATTTTATTAGTGGAATTTAGAAAGGATGGCTGCTTATAAGGAGGAGTTTGATTCTGTCTTAATATCATTATATCATTGGACATTTAAAGATCAAAATTTATCCTGGCAGATTTCAAGATACCAAATTTTGCTAACAGAAATTCTTAACCTAGAAATCTAAACATGCTTCTGTAATATGATGGTAATATGAAACTACAGTAAAAATGAATAAAGCAATTGAAAATATTTCTTCTGCAAATGTAAGACAGTGTCATGTCAGCACAAGATACCAGCTAATGTACATTGCAGCTCTGAAATTTGAAGTTCTCAATGGGAAGAAATGCATCAGTTTACATATTTAAAGGGATTTTCTTATTTTTTCTGCTGATCTGGGAACTCAAAAAAATATTGTTTAAGGTTATAAATGTCTTTATTAAAATTACAATTTCAGTCTAATTTATTTTAACAAGAATTGTAATGTATTCTGCCCTTTGATCTCTTAGCTTGAAATGCTGCCTGTTATTCCATTATTCCACCATCCATTTGCAGATAACAATACATCAGAACCTTTTTCTTGCTGCAGAAACAATGCCCTTTATTTGAGAAAGGACATTGTTTTGACAGATAAAGTAGGCATTTGATAAATTGGAACAGGTTCTGAATTATTTTGAGGGGAATATGTGCTACATCTGTCTGCTGATTTTCCACTGAAGCAGTGCTTAACTTTCTTGTCTGTTTGTGATTTATTGAGCTGCAGAAAAGGTTAGGAAAATTTCATGGCTCTTCTCTTATAATTTGTAAGTGAATCAAAAAGCATTTGTTACTGTTTATGATGCTCAAAAGACAGAATTACCCCAAAACATTTATACACAACAAAGACTGTAGTGACAACAACAACAAAGGTAAACAAAATAATTATCTTCTAAATTATTAATAATACAAATACAACACTGAAAACAAATTCAGCTGTTGAAATACATGGAATGTTAATAAAGATTTGGGTGTCTATTCTATCACATTTTTAGAAGAGATAATTAACTTCTCACGAACTAATGTAGAATGTTGGCCACAAGGAAGTCAAGACATCTATATTACTCAGCATTTAGATCTGAATTTAATTGCTGGAATGGAGACTATTTTTTGTTGTTTGCTACATCCTATGGGATCCTGTCTAATCTGTAAATGGAAAGGCTGTTACATAGGGTTGGTTGTCTTTAATAATATACAGCTTTAATAACCTATACCAACCATGCCTATATTTAGATAACCAAACAAAGAGAAAAACCATCTTCAAACAGTTGATCCTAATATTCAGTTGTTTCAATGTAGGTGTTTGCCTATGAGCCATGTTTTTAAGCTCTCATTGTATTTTACGGAGAGTTTATTCAGAAGTCCAGAGTAATCTCATGACCACTGTAAACCTAAGAGTTCCAACAGTTCCTATAGTCATCTGAACTCTGCTGTCTAGTCTTATTTGAAGCTTTTTAGGATTTTAGAAATATCTGTATTAAAAAAGGGAAGGGAAAAAAATAAAAAGGAGAGAATTTCACTCTGTTCTGAACCAACAGTCAGCAGTCCCAGGCCAGGTAGAATCATGTAGGATATTTCAGACAATGCTGTATGCTTGCCCTGTCAGCCCTGTGCACATGCTTTTGATAACTGCATGGTTTGAAGATGGCATGAGATGCCTCTGCAGTGTGTGTAGCTGAATGAAACACCATTAATTGCTCTGAAAAAAAATCAAAGTGAGTGCCAGTTGACCAAGCATATGTTCAGTAACATTTCACATGTCTTTTATCCTGTTTGACATTCAGCTTCTGCTTCAGAAGAACATGCATCTCCCATAGGTCCTTTTTCATCTCTACACTTCATACATAAATTTCTTATTTCTTAGGGCACTAGATGCCTAACTGTGCAGCCAAATTCAATTCCTGTGGAGGATAAATTGGCTCTCCTCAGGGAGAGGCGCACATAGTTAAGTATTTTTTTTTAGTTTGGGATTGGTTCATCTTTGGAGTACAGAAGAAGCCTACCTGCTAATTATCTACCTTACTGGTGACTGAAGATGGAGGGAACAAATAATTTTACAATTTAATTTGTGAGAAAGTAAAGTTGATGCTTTGTATTCCTCTATTCTTTTTAGTTCAGTCTTCTTATATTAGATGATACACAACTACATAACAATGGATATTAGACATATACTAAAACACTAGATGAGATGTATCTGAAGAGAATCCTTTTCATACACTGAAACACAGCTGCTACATATGGCCTTTCTTTTGACCTTTAACACTCAAAAATTGAACTTGCTCAGTTGGTTTCTTCTTCTATGCCCTTCCTGCTGTTGATAATTCTCATGCTGTATAAATTTAAGATTCTTTATTCATACCTTATATAGGGAAAACATATGTGGAATTTTGTTTACTGGTGGATGTAAATTCAATAGCTATTATCCTTCTGGGGTTTAGTTTTGCTACCAGTTTGTTTTCCTAATTGAGAATGATTGGGAACAACTGGCAAAGTGACTTGATGCACCTCACAAGTTTAAGATACACAGTTATATTTTAAGTGCTTATCCCCTTTTCATTCATTACCAATTATTTATTTATTGTTTGACATTAAAATGAAGTGTATTCCATGGCTCCCGATCATGACAGCTGCTACAGAACAGATAACATACATTGTCAAACTAAACCATAGAAACAGAAAAATATTTCTAAAGTTTCATGACATCCAGTTGTCCCCAAGCAACCAAAATTGCATCATCAATAATAAGAATGTGCAATGCCATTAAATATCCTGTAATTAAAAAAAAAAAATTTGTACAATTCTGTAATTCAAAATTGTTCATTTTATTTTTTTTTCCTGTTTCTGAGTGAGGCTACCCAATGGCAATTGCTTTGTAATGCATTGACCAACTCTTGTTGTATGAGAATGAGTTGTTTTGACACTGACAGAAAAGGAAATTCGGAATGGATGAGGCAGGGAAACATAAATATTGTTACCGATGACAGAAATGTATAACAAGATTCTTCTTTTTTAAATTAGAGGAGAGGTGTTGCATCACGGGTTTGGGTTCAGATGAGGGGTTCTGATAAGTGTTGGTTAGCCCCTGTGTACCCCCATGTTCCCCCCGCGGTGGTCCGCTCTGGGTCACTTACCATTGGAGCATCACCATGACAATCTTGTAGTCACCACCCTATTCACTCCTGAGAGTTCTGTGTCTGTTACCCCATCCCTGCATTCCCATTTGTCCCAGAACCGGGTACACACCCATGTTGTGTCCCCATTGGTTGCCGCAGTCTATGTCACTGCCCCATTGCCTGTGCCCATTGGGTGAGGGGGGCTTCTGCCTGTGTCTGCCCACCCCCTATACAACCCCCATGCGTTCCTTTGTTCATCACCATTTTGTCCATGCGGGCGCTGGGGGCAGACGCTGCTCTCCATTACAGCACCACGCGACAATAAACCCTCTCCAGCCAACTGCAAGGACAATGTATGCCTCTTTGCCTCATCCCAGTGCAGGTTACAGAGCGCGGCCAGCCCTACCCTAGTGCACTGAATGCCACAGCGCCCGGGCCACGCGGCACCCCAGTCCAGCCGAGAAGCAGCGCCTTTAGCCAGGCTCCAGAGCTGCCTGGGACCGGGGAAAGGAACGCAAAGCCACAGAGAGGAATACAACTTGATATTAATCAAGGTAAAAGAAATAATAGAAATGAACAGCAGCAAAGGACTTTGTTTACAGGACAGTTTTGGTAGCAGGAGGGATGTGGCTCCTGTGAGATCAGCAGCTGTACCAGCCTCAGAGCCCATTTCAGTTGGCTCTGAGATGATCCCACTGCTGCACAAAGCTGAGCTATTCAGCAATGCTGCTGGTTCCTCTATGATATCATATTTATGAAAGGATAAAAAATACACAGCAGCTGTGAGAGGAGTAAGAAAATGTGGCAAAAACAGCCCTGTAGGCACCAAAGTGAAAGAAGAAGAAGGGAAGAATGTGCTCCATGCAGTGGATCAGGTTCTCCTGCTGTTCATGGAAGACCATACCAGACCAAGTATCCCCACTGCAGCCTATAGAGAGAGACGTCAGGCAGTTTTACCCACTACAGACTCTCAAGTCAAAAGGAAAGTTCTGTCTTGAATAACTGCGGCTTTTGTTCTTCTTGCCCTGGCCTTGGGCAGCTGGGAAGCCTGGCTAGCGCTGCCCTTTGGGTGAGACTGGGGCTGCCACGTGCGTGGAGGCTCTAGCGCTGAGCATCCGGCGTGGGTTTGCCGCTTTCGCAGCCATACGCTGAGAGGAGACGAAGGGATGAGAGAAGGCACACCTTGTCTTGCGTGGCTGGAGAGCGTTTATTTCCCGCGTGGCTGCTGCAATGGCTGGAGCATCTGTCTCCAAGCACGCACGTGGACAAAATGGCGATTGAACAAAGAAGGCATGGGGTTAAATAGGGGGCGGGCAGACAGGGGCGGAAGCCCCCCTCGCCCAATGGGGACAGACAACAGGGGAGTGACGTGGACCACAGCAGCCTACGGGAACATAACAGAGGTGTGTACAGGGTTCTGGGACAAATGGGGTTGCAAGGATGGGGTGACTGACACAGAACTTTTAGGAATGAACAGGGGGTGGCTATAAGATGGACATAGGAAAGCTCCTATGGTAGACAACCTGGAGCGAACCATTGTGAGGGAAAAATGGGGGTGCATGGAACCAACTAACTAACATTTATTAAAACCCCTAACTGAACCAACCTGGCATGCAAGAAATAACCATTCAAAGATGTTGTCAATATTTTTCTGCATGTGTGGGTACAATTATCAAGAGAAGCATTTACTTTTACTGTGTGTTCTGAAACACAGAAAGATAAATTAGACAAAAAAATCCAATAAACTGTATTGCACTCCAGGAATATATTCAAATCAAATACTTACAATATGTACAGTAATGTGTTGTGTATGAATTATTATATAGGTACAACAATAACAATTCTGACTTGACAAAACTATTTGTAACATTTGTGTCCTTAGCTCTCTATGACCAGGCATTGAGCAAGAGTGGTAGGAAAAAAACCCCCAACTAAAGAACTACCCCAAAACATTTAGAACAAAATACCACATTAAAAAAAAAAAAAAAAAACAAACCCTACTTCCATTCTTCAGATATTCTAGTTCACAGTCTCTTACATCAATATAGGGAATGAAGCATAATAGCAAAATTCAGTTTGAAAATATGCAGGCTGCTCCACTAGAGCTGTAGATGACTATGGCATAGGCACCTTCTTCTGCTGTTTGCAAGCTGTACTGATGCTTGCTCAGACTGCCTGCTCATTATTGCCCTGCTCAATGTGTACTGAAATAGCAAAGGTCAAATCTTGTTTTTACTTTCAGTGACCTCTTTGTTTAATCTACAGCCAAGTGGTATTGAGGTGACTTATTTATTGTTTAAAATCCTTATGCCTCCTTGTGTTTTAACAAACATCCTGGGAAGGCTGCTGAATGAATAATAAAAGACTTGTGTTCAAAGGAAGGGGGATGTTCACAAGGAAGCAAGCGACTGTAGAGCTGGAAATGTGGTGTTATGGCTAGGGCTGGAATGGCATTTTCATTCAAAGCAGCATTTTTCAAATGCTTTTCATCTCAATACCTGTCAAGAGGATACTTCTCATGTATTTTCTTTCCCCTCAATATGTGTTTTGGAAAGACTGGTAAAATTCCATTGCACTATATTTGAGAATTTAATATTGAAAATGTATTTTTACTACCCAGGGAATTATTCAGAGTCCTCTCACATTCTCATATAATTCAGTACGTTTTATTTAGAATACTGTAAAGACTAAACCAGTCAGCTTTTAATGAGGTTGATATTAAGAGCAATTCATACAATAACCCAGAATGCTTTTTAAGAGTTCAGAATAATTTCCCATGCCTTATTTGCTTACTTTTATTTTTGAAAAGACATATTTTTATTTAACAAAAAAGATATTTCTCCTGCTTAAGGATCTCTTGTCTGCTTCCATATCACTGTGCAGTTTATATAGAGAATGAATATCTAACATAGCACCAAATAGCGATGAAAATTTGAAAATGGACAACATTTTAAAGGTTCATCAAATATTAAAACTTTTTATTTCTCAAGTCACAGTAGTGGGATGTGTCCTTTCATTTTCAACTTCTCTCTTGACATAGTGTTAATACTTTTTCAGTTTTGACATGTTTGTTGACTTGAATTTTTGGCTGGGTTTTGGGGGTTATTTGGTTGGTTGGTTGGGTTTTTTGTTTGGTTTTTTTTTTTGTTGGTTTGTTTGTTTTTGGTTTCTTTTTTTTCTTTTTTTTTGGGGGGGGGGGGTTGTTGTTGTTTGGTTCTGGTGTTTTGGTTTTTTTGGGTTTGTTTTTTTTTTTTTTTCCTCAGTTTGCTTTCTAGCCCAAAGAAGGGTTAGACATGTGAACAGTGCAGACCTGTGAGGAACAGAAGCCATCCATCCCTAACAGCTGCAAGTAGATTTTCTCCTAAAGCAGACTTCATGTCAGAAAGAAAAAATTGTGGCATGTTGAGATTGGACATTTGAATCTCTCTCCACCAGATTTTGTGTCAGAAAGAAAAAATTGCAGCATATTGAGATTTGACATTTGAATCTGTCTCCAGCCTCTAGCTGCCTATTCCACTTGTGGAAGATGCCACTACAGGAACAAGAAGAGCTAAATTGATCCTCAGCATTTTCTTGAACTTAGAGCCAGTTGCATTAAGGTAAGCTAATGCTGAATTCAAGTTTCTTTAACATGTTATCCTTGATTAAGAAATAGGTTTTCATTCATCTGCCCTTGCCATAGGGACAGCAGCCTCTGATAACAGGTTGGGGCAGATGTATGAAATGAAAAATGCATTAGTTTAATCTGCAGCCAAATATGTGTCACCACTGTTAATGTAAATTGGCACAACTCCATTCAGGTCACCAACAGAGGGTCTAAGTATGCAGATTTTTAAAAAATAAAAAATCTCACAGCCAACCAAAAAAACTCAAAAAACCCAAAACCAAATACCAGGAAAAGACAAAAAAAGAAACCAAACCAAACAATGTAGGACCATTTTGTACCACCCATAAGCTTAAAGATCTTTAAAAACAGATCACTCCACTATAGTCAGTGATGCTGAAAGAAAAAAAAGTTTGTGACCTATCTGATTTATTGATTTTTTTTGTTGTTATTATTTTCACCACTGTGTAATCTGTCATCTGATAAAATCTATTGTCTATTTGTCTATTACAGGAAAAGATATTTCTCTTGCAAACTTTTACCATCAGACACTGGAAAACTCATGAGACATTAACAGCTCAAAAGAAAATAATTTAAAATAATTTCACTGAACTGATAATGAAGCTATGATTGTGATTATAAATTGCTGATAATTATTAGGTTTTCAGCACTTATAGTTATTTTAAACCAGATAATCATTTAGTGACGAAAGATTTGGATTCCTTCCTATATCTCTGCAATATTATCTTTGCTTTTTGTTTTTCCCTAAATTTTTATCTCTGTTCAAAACAACTTTCATATGCACACAAAAAAAAAAAAAAGAAGGTCATGCTGCAAGGCAACAGAAAGTTCAAGGCTAACCAAAGGGATACTGAGAATACTCTTTCCAAAATTTTATTGCTTAATGTTAAATGCAATTTCAGGGAAAATGTAATGAGAGTAAAGGGAAGAGAACACAATGGAAGTATAAGGATGTAAGGTGAATAATTGCAGTCTTTAAAAGAAAAATATTCTTTTAGTGAATTGGGGGAGAAGTATTTCCATTAAATAAATGTATACATACATACATACATACATATATATGTATATATATTTGGACTTTATAATGATGTCATAAGATTGATAAAGCAAGACAGTTTGAAACTTTAAACTTTACTAAACTAATTAATCAGCAACACCTTTGCTACTGGTTACTTTTTGTAGTGTATTATCTAACACAATTATGAAGACAAAACATTTACTATTTTAGACTTCTTAAATTATATTTCAGTGTACAGTACTGTAAAGCTGATAATTTATTTAGCACTAATGTCTGTGGTGCTTGACATTACACTGAGCTGAACTTGATTAGCCTTCAGAGTTCTTTAAGTCAAGTTGCAGCTCAAGTTACTGTATATTATTTATTCTCCAGTTGTCTTCACTAGTGTATAGAGTTTTATTCAAATGCTCCTGCTCCTCTCAAAAATGATAATGTCTTGTCTTCTCCCATTGCTGATTGTATTGGGTTTTGGTTTGTTGGGGAAGGTATTCTGCCTATTTTTAGCCCTTTGATATTATCTTGCCCTTTGTGAGCCAGAATTTCTTTGCTTAGATCCTTACAGCTTCAAGATCAAATTGATTATATTCTGCTGTAAAATGCTTATATTTTGTATAAGCTCCAATGGTTATACAATATTATATGGTTATAAAATTTTATTAGTTGCATTATGTTTGATTTTTAATGCTTTTTATGTATATATATATATATATTTATATACATATATTTATAATTTATAGTTGTCCCAGGGTTCTGTTAAGTTGTGTAAAGCATTATAAATGGCTTCAAAGTCATAACCAGAACATTTTCTTTTAGTCTTCAACAATGGAACATGAAAACATGGTCTCTTGATGTGACTGCTCACTTGCTTGTTCTTGCAAGTGGAATCACTCTGCATGTGTGACAGGAAAAACTCAATATGCATTCTGCAAACAAATCAATAAAAATGGATTCTAAATCTTTGTCTTTCTTCCTGCTCAGAAACAATCCAAACATTTTGAACTATGGATACATGCTTTTCCACTACTCAGGAGGTTGCAGTCAATGTACAATGGTTCCCAAGTATATTTGTCTTAACATTTGCCAATAATTCAGAGATATTTTTCCTCTTTTAAATCTCTCTTAAAAATATTGTGATTTGTTATTTAGGTTTTCTGCTACAAGTTTTCATCAAGGTGCAATTTGTACCAGCATTCGGTTGGGATTTTAAGAGAATTCTAGAATGCTAGAATTCCCATAGAAGAGGACCTTGAAACCCTGCAAAACTTCTCTGTCCATGCACCACACTGGGTTTAGGAGCTTCATGTGTAAGCTTCACCAGACAAAGATATTTTCTTAGAGAAGGAGGGAAAAAAAAAAAAAAGGCAGGTGCCTTCTCAGTGTTCAGGAAGCTATGGATTTCCTGAGGATTGTAAAAAGAATACGATGACAGGATACCCAGCAGTGGACAAAAGGTACATCTGACTCAGTTTCTCACTTTGATTAAGAAAGCTTAAGTAAGGTAATTCTGTGGAAAATGGATTCATAAACACATATTCCTGTCTGTAACTAGACATGGCAATTTATTATTTTAGCACCAAATATACCTTCTGCATACAACATCTGATGCTTTAGGTCCTCTTGCAAAACAGCTTACCTGTTTCCTAGTAAGATTTCTGGCCTCTGCTTATTCCTATCCTGAAAAGACCAAACTTGCTACACCTTTGAAAACTATGAGCAATAAACTGAATTAATTGGGAGTACTTTGTAATCTGATGCTACTGTTCAACCAGGAACATAAGTGTAATGTATATCAAATAGTGTCACATAGATAAATATACCATGTAGCCATAACTTAAAAGTATAAGGGTAAAAGGTAAAGGTGAAAGGTATCCTGGCAATCAAGTTATATAGGGATGTTGATATCACTTTCCAGAACTATTACTTTATTTAATTTCAGGGAGGAGAAAGCTTAAGAGCTGAAAGCAATTCTCAGAGTGGTAAAGGCAACTCTGGCTAGCTGTTTGGAAAAAAAACCCTTAAACTCTAAACTCATCTCCTCCTTCACTGTGTATCTTTATTCTAATTTTATTCCTGTTTAACACTTCCTTTAAAACTGATTTTCATACTTCACCATCAAATAGAACTCAAATTCTCTGTCAGAGCAGGAAGTACAATTGAGTTCTCACTTCCTGGATGATGGTTGTAATAATTACAGGCAATGATGCTTATTTCTTCAAATTATAGACATTCTGGAATTAAATTACTCTCTTAATTTAACTCACTGTCAGTCACAATGTTATTGTAATCACAGTGGCAAAGGTAATATGCTGTTTCTAGAGGGAGTTGATATGTTTTACTTAAGCAGTACAGATGGAAGAAATAAAAAATATTTTACAACCCTTCCTTATTCTTTAACAGAAGTAGCAAACTTCAAAACTAAATACAAACTGAGAACAACTTGTCTGAGTTTCATAGATTTACATTAGCTACACCAAATACAAGGAAAGGAACCCCTTTCCTGCGCAGTAGAGGTGATGGTAGTAGGGAGTGAGGCCTTAATAAGATGAGGTTCCAATCTTACTTTTAGATCATAAAGAAGTTATTTAGTCACTAAGATAATGACAATTTTCATAAAATGCCACAGATGTTTATAGCTGTAGCAGTAAAATTTTGGGTCAGTGAAATAAAAATGTGAGACAATGTCTTTCTGGTTGTGACACGAAATTTCTGCACTTGAAACAAACCACACTTTAAATACATCAACAAAAATATAGCAAACACTCTACCAAAAAAAACCCCACAAAAAAACAAAAAAGCAAACAAAAAAACAAAAACAAACAAAAAACCAACCAAACAAAAAAAAAAACCAAACAGAAAACCCCAAACAAAAAAAAAAAAAAAACAATCAAAACAAACTAACCCAAACCAAAGAAACAAACAAACAAATCAAAACTAACAAAAATAGAAATACTAAAAAGTGAGAAAGAAGACAAGAGGAGAAGAGAGGAGATAGAAATGAGACAAGGTGAGATGAGATGAGAAAATTTAAAACAGGTGATACAATGACTATTATCACGCTTTAAATTGTCTTAATATTATTGTTTTTCAGTTATCTCTAGCTTATTTAAGGTCTGTTTTTCAATATACTAACTTTCATTCCCAAGATTATGCACCACTTTTTAAAGTTTTGCGTATGTTTCTAACCTTTCTAGGTCACTTTGCTTTGTATCTTTTCTCAATGGTGTTTGCAACACATTCCAATTTGGTATCATCTGCAAATTTAATTAATGTGCTGTTTACCTCATCTTCCAGATAAATTACAGATACATATTCTCAGTTCAACAGTCAAACACCATCTGCAGCTTCTCTCTATCTCTCAGGCACACCCTGCACTTGCCCTCCTACACATGTACATATTCCAGTCCATCTGGATATCTTTATACAAAACTCATACTTATGAATTGGGATAACCCTATCAGTTCCATTCTGTTCATGCAAAGATGATACCACTGCAGGTGTGCATTACTGAAGTTTTTCAAGAGATTTGCTAATTAGAGATTCTTGTCCATGATACCTATACAATGGCTGTGATGACAGTGTGTGAACATTTATGGGAATATTTTCCAAAGCAGTTTTTAAAGATTATATATGAACTGGAATTTAAAGAATATCAGATTTTTTAGTCAGGTCTTAGTTTTTCATGTTCAAAACACCAAATATTATTAGGGGGTTCTTTGACTGTGGACACTGGAAAACCCAATAGCTGAAGTGGAACCCTTAATAGGCAACCTTGGAGGTCAGGGCAAGGCAGTTCTGAATATACAGCCTATACACAACATTTAGTTTAGCAATATCACTGGGATATATATCCTGACAGATCCTGTCTACCTTTATAATCTTTAGGCAGAACTGGCAATATGAAGGCATTATTCATTTCTCAACTTGTAAATGGCTGTTTTATAATGGGATGAATTTCCCTCAAAAATGTTACAGTTATTTATTTAGATACACAAACTACATATAGTCCACTCTACACTCCAGGCTTTTGAGAAGACCATATAAAATTGTTGTATATAAAAGGATTATTTGCATATATATTATAATGGGAAGCATTTCCTAACTTCCTTCCTAAATCAACAATCTTAATAAAAGGGATGAAACAAGATCATGAAAATTATGACTTTTTGTCATACTTTGTATGTAACTAGAAGTGTAACATTATCACAGTAGTGGCTTAAAGACTCATAAGGGAAAAGAGATTTTGAACATAAAAAATATGCTTTAACATAAATTAAAATGTTAGATTAGCAGACCACTAGGTACTATAGCTATCTGGAGAACCAGCAACCTACTTTAGACCCTGGTATATCTTTACTGTATACAGAACTATACTAAATATGCAGAAATTAAAAAAAAAAAAAAAAGTGCATTCATTGTCATTAAGCATTTACTCTTGTAAGACATGTTGAACCCTATGTGTAAAAAGAACATTGAACTGGCCTATTGCAAGTGGATGCCTTGTATTTGACAAGTTCTCACTAATTTCTTTCACAATAGTTATGTATTTTGTTCTCTTGCTATTAATTTCTTAGTCTTTTTTAATAGCTGTGTAATAAAAATTTCACCTGTTTCCATGTTTACACTATCATGGGAAAGCAAGGCAGTGGCATTTAACAAATACTGAGAATAATTTGGGTAGAACATATTTTGATTTTCAGGAATTCAAAGGAATAACAAACTTTTGTCAGGCAAGATTTCTTTTGTTGTCTTACAAATAACAGATTGTAGTATGTAGCTATTGTCTATATTGACAAAGAGTAACAATATGTTAGTAACCAGACAAACGTGGGCATCTGTGGGAAGGATGGTGATATAACACAGGAGACCTTAATGCCCCATATCTAGTAAGAGTTTCAAGCTATCATTTAGAGAGAATGAATATTGTATGCATTTGAAATAAAGTGTTGAAATACAGTTTTAATGATAGCAGCCACAAAAGCACTTAGCATGCTCACTCAAACACAAATATTTAATCCTCTGAATTCTTTAAATCTCTGCTCTCCTTTGGGAATGAAATAACTGCAGGGCTCAATTTGTACTGGTAGCTTAATGATTAAAGATGAAAAATTCTTTGCCTATGCATCTGATTTTTATATGCCTTGTTTTACTACAAATCCTATTAAAATGAACTCTGTTTTTTTGTTGCTGGGAGTAATTGGATCCAATATTTCACAACTGCAAAAAAAGTGTTAGCTCTTGTTTTGAAGGCTGGTTGCTGTAAGGGAATTGACAGTAGGGAAAAAAAAAAAAGAAAAAAAGAAAGGAAAAGTGGGACTCCATTATGTAAAGGCATGCAAGCAAAAAGAAACTTTCTGTCTGGGTTCAGCTTTCTATTATCTGAGAATATTCCATCTCTAAATGAATGAACTTGATTATAATAAAAATAAAACTGTGACTTTGTCACTTAGTCTAGGCATTTCTGCCAGAATTGCCCACCTAGGATGATGTACAAGTCCTCTAAAACATTTAATACTGCACTGAGTGGACACTTAGGAATTATGAAAATGGGTTGCAGACTGAAATTCTTAGATATAGTCTGTCAACCTGTAGTGAGAACAACACAATTACTACAGTCATCTTCTGCAATAAAACATTGATAAACATAGTTATTATGTATGGCTTTCTCAACAAAAAGTGCTGTATTTTATTTATTCTATTAAAAAGTATAAAGTAACTTCAAAATAAGAATTCCAGAGTCCTGTGTGGAATACTGAAGTGAATACTGACAGACCTATATGTTTCTCTGACATAAAACAACCATATAAATCTTCCCTACACAGTTGCAATTTAGTGAAATATGCAGTTTTCTGGTTTCCATTACTATATACAGTATAAATTCTTTCTTCTGGAAGACAGATTGTGACAAATTTGCAAACAGAATCTGTATTCATACTTTTGAAGCACTAATTTATCTGGCAATAAAAACTTTGATTTCCCAAAAGGAGTACCAGGCCTCAAAACTAATGCTTATTTTTGAGACTTAACTGAGTTTTCAGTGTTAGTCATTTTCTTATGAGTTACAGTGCTCCTATGGAAAAATATACAACTTAACAGCAAGTACAGAGAGTTAAAAGGGTCACACAAAACATAAATCTGTATGCTTAGTTTATGCATGTGTATAATTTATATAAACAAAGTTCTGACTAGGTACAGTTTCTGTCAGAGAAAAAGCTCTTTTTAACAGCACTACCCAAAACAATAACAATGGATATCTGCAGATTATTCCATACTGGAAAACAATTTTTATGTAATGGCCAGAAAATTAAATTGGAAGGCATACCTATGGAATTCCTAAAATAGATTTAAAATCTTCTTCTACTTGGTATGTCTATCTTCTCACACTAAGCATCTTATAACTCCACAAAAGAACCTTTCACTCTTATTGTCAGAAAAGTATTTTAGGTAAGATCTTTCAAGGTACTTTTGTCTATCAGTTAGTGAAGCCATGTAATGTAAGAAGATTTTGTGCATTGCTATCTGTAAGAAATAATTCTGTTAAAGCTATACTTTAAAGCAGCATAATTTCTCCATGGAAACCAAACAAGCTGCCTCCAAAAACCCTAAAATACAACTCTCTCTCAAAACTCCCAAACTAGAGAAACTTAAAAATCCAACATTTTTTGCAATATAGACTATTATATATAAGCCTATATATGTAAATTATCCATATTTTTTTCTATTGTGATAGCCATTCAATAGATGAAAATAACATTAGTAACACCTCCAATATGTGACAAACTCATATTCTGGGTGTAGGTGTTTATGTTGCTTACATTATCAAATAGTTCCCCTAAATTAAGAATATTTTCCCTCTTTCAGATTTTCTTGAAGTGAGGTGTTAAATATAAAATACTCTCACAGAACCAGTAATTTTTTTTTCAATTGAAATATATTGTGCACAGGATATGTGACTCACAAGATAGTCATACAGAAGGGATTGCGGTAGGCTTAGTAACTTCCACAATTTTTAAGAAAACAAACATTTGTATAGAAAGATTTTCATTTAGGACAGTAGTTGCAGAAGACAAGGAACTATGAACTGTTACAGAGAATATTTAGACATAGGTACTGAGAAGAGTGGTCAAAATGCAAGAGGAAAGGTAATAGAAAAAATTAGATCTGGAAATAGTCCAAGAAATTGGTGAGGCATACAGAGGAATGATTTTCTTCAAGTCTGAATGACATACAAACAAAATTAAATCTTTCCTTATTGCCAGTTGTCTTCAGAAAAGGGGTTGATGGATCCAGAATGTAACAAACCAAACACATAAGAGACCCTTGACTGGACACTAAACCTTGTCTACAAGATGAAATTTTGTTTTATGCTTTCCTGAAAACTTGATCCCATAAATTATAAGCACAAGGAAATACTACAGGTTTCAGAAGGACTGTATTTATGACCTGTTCTGCCACAGGTACTGGTGCAGTTTTCTTTTCTGTATGTCATAGAAAAACTTGAAGCCCATGTTACTGAGGTAACCAAAACACCTCTTACTGGTACCAAATATGCAACATAGCTTCATTATGAGAATGAAATGTATATTATTACTATAATTCTGTAATTCCAGTCAATTCACAGATAAGAGTTTGAAAAACATATATTAGCTAAAATCTTTAAAATGTTAATGTATATACTTGTCGTGGTTTGACACAGAAGTGAATTTTTTTTTCAGGAAGTTGGTAGTCAAACCAATCAATGGTCAGGTTTGGATACTGGCATTAGGAGTGACCACTGAAGGCATGGACACGCCTCTGAGAACACAGGGGGTTAAAAGCAAGAACTGGGAAGGGAGCTCTCGCTTTGGTTCCCGTCAGAGTGCAGTGCAGAGCTGCCCTGCCCGGCCGCAGGCTGGGTGGGGGAGGGGAAGCCATGCGGCCTGGGAGACCTAGGCCGGAGCCCCAGAGAGAGAAGGGGGCGGGGGTGAAGGGAAGGGAACCAGGCTGACCCACCCCGACAGGACCGAAGGGTGGAGGAACCCTGAGATGTCCCAGGCAGCCTCCCCGGAGAGGAAGAGACAGAGAGCCTGGAGGCACCTGGAAATCGCTGCAGAGAGGTGTGGGGGCAGACAAGTGCCCAGCCGTGGGAGTGTGGGAGTTCGGCAGCCTGCTGTGGGATCTCAGCCGGCCTGGTCCTGGGAGCTTGAGACTTTTAACCCTTTCCTGAGAAAGGAAAACTCTGTAAAACACTATTCCTCCTCGATGTAGGAGAGAAAGGAGACAGTCTAGGACTGAGATATCAGAAGAAGATGGGGAAAAGAATTCTAGGTGGGAGGAGATGATGGAGTGGCTTCTGGCTGGACTTTTCTTGTATAGCCATAGACTGAACCAATCTCTCTTGCAACAGAGACTGCATTTTTAGGGGGATGCAATGGTTGGAGCCAAGAAAGTGCGAAAGTGGCAGTGACCTGCTTCAGCAGCTGCAAGTGCAGGAGTGGAGAAGAAGATCTGTTCTTGAGACCCTCGGCCCCAGGGGAGGGAAAAATGGGGGGGACTGTTGTCCCAAAACAGGAAACTGAACTGTTGTTCTTTTGGCTCTTGGCAAAGCATCCTTAAAGGAGCCCTATGAGCAGTCTGTCCATGCACGGTGGTGAGAGAACTGTGACAAGGAAAGGAGAGTGTCACACTGGCAGATTTTCTCCGGGCGGTTGCCATGTGTGACATGGAAACACAGGAGGTGGCAACTGTGTTTCCTGGGGGGGTCTATGGCACAGGAGAGGCTCCTCTCTCGCTTGATGGACTGAGTATTGATTAACTGAAGGGTGAGAACCTGATTGAGAGTCCGAGTTGTGTCTCACTGTGGTTTTGTTGGAACTGGGGGGGGGGAGGAGGAATGTTTTGAAAGGTTTTCATCCTGGATTAGTGTGTGTGTTTTTTATAGTAGTAGTTGTTTAATAAAGTTTTTTTTTTTTTCCCTTTGTTATTAAGCTTGGGCCTGCTCTGCTCTGTTCCTGATCACATCTCACAGCATTTATTTGGGAAGGTGTACTTTCATGGGGGCGCTGGCATTGCACCAGCGTCAAACCGTGACAATACTTAAATATATTATCTGCATAGTGTATAATATGTTGTAACATCTATCTGTACCACACTCTTATTCAGCAGGAGGTATAACTATGAAATGGGAGCCAACTATTTTAAACCAGAGAGATTTATATGGAGCAAATGATTTCTAAATTCATAATCATTTGATGGTAATGTGACCTTAGATATCTGTTTTTACATTTCCAGATGATTTCCAACAGCTGTGTGAGACTTTCAGATGATAAAAGACACGTGGCAGTCAGGAAAGTTTTCTAGAAAATTTCATGGGGTATTTGATTACCTTTTCTAGACCTCTGAGTCTGAACTAGTCAGACTGGATTCACAGCTGATGAAGGCTCTAGAGAAAAGTCATATGAGGAGCAGCAGAGAGACCTGAGGTTGTTTATCCCAGAGAAAAGGAGGCTGAGAGACCTTACTGCTTTTTACAACTACCTGAAAGGAGGTTGTAGTGAGGTGGGAGTCAGTTTCTTTTCCCAAGTAAGAAGTGACCAACAAGAGGAAATGGTCTTCATTTGTGCCAGGGGAGGTTTAGATTGGCTATTAGGAAAAATTTCTTCGCTGAAACAGTTGTCAAACATTGGTATAGGTTGCCCAGGGAAGTGGTTGCATCTTCATTCCTGGAGATATTTAAAAAACAAGTAGCAGTGGCATTTCAGTACATAATTTTAATGGTGTGTGTGTCAGTGTAGGGTTAACGGTTCAACTTGATGATCTAAGGGTCTTTTGTAGCATAAATGGTTCTATAATTCTACGAATTTACAATCAATGGAGAGAGGTAGGTGCCTCCAGAAGTTTAAATTGAGGTATTGTCAAAATGATATTTCTGATGTGCAGCTGATACCAATAATGTGAGGATGTGACTTGATATGCTGATCCAACAATTGTCCAGGTGAGAGCCCTGGTCCCTCCAATAGCTACCTTTCAGTTCATGCATTTGACATGCATGTTTGTTTCTATAAAAATACAGGAACTGAAAGAGGAACAGTGAATTATCAGATTTAATTCTAACATGGAGCCAAGGCACATCTGGGACACAAACTCAAACATGCACGGGGTTTCAGAGGTGTTCCCTCTGTAGCTGAAATTTAACTATAGGTTAAATAGCTTTCCTACCCACATGCTTCTAACTCTGACTCCTATAAATGCTTCATACATGACTGATTTGAAATAGGAAGCTAAGTTTAAATGCCAAAAATAAAGATAATGAATCCATCTTAAGTGTAATTCATGTCAAAAAATACTTTGGAAGTTGTGAGTTGCCGATTTTGTCAAGTTGAGCTTTTCTTTATGCATACCTCAAGGAAATTTCTGGTTTTGCTTTTATCATCTCTTGGAAGTAGGAAGGTAAGATGTTTCTTTTTCCTTTTATTAACTCTCGTTATATTGACTTTTTAAAATGCTTGACCTTTACTACTGCAACTATTCCAGTTTTGTATTTACATTTCTGTGGGTAATAAGCAGACATCACATCTTCATATATCCGAAGGTAAGCATAAACTGCTATTTGGTTTGAAATAAAGGGAAAAGGAAAAAAAAATCCTTTTAGCTTCTATACCCCCAGGCTTTAGAAATTAGAATTAACAAAGCTTTTACCCATTCGAGAAATGCCTAGTGCCTCACAAACTGAAAGGATGTTAATTAAGTGCTCATATGCCTCTAGTAACCATATTAAACTGAGAAAGGAAAAATATCTTTACAGAAAATGTATACTTTTATTTTTTTAACATTCACCCTTGGCTGCAGCATATCTTGATGGAACTCTATTTGCACAAATGTATTATATGAATACAAATTTGATCACCCTGGAATGCAGAGCAGAAGTGTGGTAAAAGGTCGTGCAGAATTTCTTACCTAGAAATACAGCTTTAGGAGTCAGACACAAGGCTCCTCCATGACCTTTCCACCCTGTTTCCATTTCATGATCCAGCTGTATGGATATAGGAGTACCCAGCTGCATGCCTCCTTGATAAGATAGAAGTATGTCTCTTAAGGCTCAGGTGAGTGTCAGAACATTGCAGGAACTCCGGACACCCTTCGCCATTGTGAATAACAGCAGGTGTGTTTGACATGAGTTACCTTTCCTCGTGCTTCAGATATGAGAACAGTATTTGCCTTGAATATTGTGCGCAGTTTTGGTCAGCACCATTTAAGAAAGATATGAAGTTATTAAGAGTGTCCAAAGGAGGGCAGCAAAGATGGTTAAGGGCTGGAGGGGGAGCAGTACAAGGGGTGGCTGCAATCATTTGGTCTGTTCAGCCTGGAGAAGAAAAGATTGAGGGGAGACCTAATTGCAGAGTACAACTTTCTCGTGAGGGGAAGAGGAGGGGCAGACACTGATCTCTGCTCTGTCATGACCACTGACAGGACACAAGGGAATCACCTGAAGCTGTGTCGGGGGAAGTTTAGGCTGGATATTAGATAAAGATTCCTGGGCACTGGAACAAGGTCCCCAGGGAAGTGGTCACAGCACCAAGCCTGACAGAGTTCAAGAACCATTTGGACAGTTCTCTCAGGCACATGATGTGACTCTTGGGGACACCCTGTGCAGGGCCAAGAGTTGGACTTACTGATCTTTGTGGGTCCCTTCCAACTCAGCGTATTTTCTGGGGGATTTTAAAGCTTGACCTGGGACAAGTAACTGCAAATTTTCATTATTCCATCTTAAGTTTTCTCAGTATGTACTTCAGACTTAACTTGACTCATAAATTCAGGTCCAATGTATTATAAACAGTTTTAAGGCTAAGATAACAGAGGTCTTTTTTTTAATGAAATACTTTATAAGATTTTAAAATTCAAACAGCTATCTCAGCTATTTGAATAGTGAAGATCAAAAACTTGTATCCATGCTGCTTTTTTAATTAAAATTTTACCCAAAGGAAAACAGTATTCAACAGTATGCCAGTTTCCTCTCTCCAGAAATTGTATAGTGAATTGTTTGCACATACCATAAGGTGCCCCAGCGTCTTGGGTTTTCATATGGTAACTGACTGATCTCTTTTTCCTGCTGTTATGCTTTTGACCTGAATTAATTGATATTAGTAATAGCATTCAGACTGTACTGATTACCTAAACAGGTAGCAAAAACAAAAATGTGAAGGACAAGGTCATAGTGTGCATTCACTTGCAGACAATGTGTCACTGGTTTAATGTCACTCATGGAGAAAACTCACTGGATTCTAAAATATGAAAGTTATTTTGGGAAACGCTAATACTCTAATTTTTGTCTATGAGTGCCACATTAAACTAAATATAGTTTAAGATTGGCAATAGCTATGCAAACAAAGCAGTTTTAAGTTTGAAAAGACTTAACTCTTTTTTAATGTCTCTATATGACATAAAACACATCTTACAGTGTCCAGAGAATCTTCATTTCAAAGCACAAAAAGGTTGAAGAAATTAAACTGTCAGGAAATGGAAGATTTTGTTTAAAATTGTCTCATTGCACATATGTTCATTAAAATAATTCAATTTATGACAAATACAAAAGTATTTGAAACTGTCTTTAGAGTTATTGCAAACAGCATGATCTTGGCTAAATCTCAGTCTGCCATTTTTATTATAATGTTAAACATTTGTTTTTTCACATAATTTAAATACTTTATCTGTTTCTTTCTGAAGTCTCTTTTTTCAACATAAATAATGGAAAAGTTCTACTAAAAACACTTTTAGAATGATCACTGAGTTTGTAGCAAGAGGATGATTATGGATCTGAAATATAAGGCAAATAAAAAATGAGAAAAGAAAATGCAGAGTAGAAATGAACAATTAAGGCAAAAAGAAAGCAAGTGAATGAGTCCCCCAAAAAGTAGAAAGCTAAAAAGGGTTAGAAAAAATATTGAAGACCATATAAATTAAAAAGTACTAAGAATGATATTTTGTCATGAAACAGAGAGATGACATAGCTGGTTAAATGGCCCCCTGTTCCTCATTCCTTTCTGTTACCTCATCTTTATCATATGTTTTGGCTTTTATTTTTCCTTAAGCTTCACAGAAGACTCCCTCTCTTTTCTGTCTATATTAATTCTTACATTAATTTTTTATGTCTGCTGTCCTTCCTTTTTTGTTATTTCTCTATATTTCTCTCATTTTCTACTCTAAATTTCTTCATGTGACCTGCAATATAGTTTACCTTTTCATAGCAACATAATTTACCTTTTTCATATAATTTTATATCTTAAGTGCTTGACATTATTAAGTTAGAACTCCAAAGAAATATAGGCACTATTATAAAAATCTTTAAAATAATAATCATAATGACATTTGTGGTTTTCCCTCCAGATGTCTAATTTCTTAATTTGCCTCAAATGACTACAGTAGTTGTTCTCTAAATCCTAACTTTCTTAATGAATTATTCTACAATTGGAATCTCTAAACATTTACATTAAAAACTGGATGCTAGAAAAACATGGATTTTAAGACTTACAGAAAGTCTTGGCTCCTTATCAAAGAATCTGCAACAAGAATTTTTGAACTTTTATTATAAATGGCTTTTTATTCCTAGGAAAAAAAATCACAAATCAGTTTAAAAGGAAGAGGTGAAAAAGCCTGTTTATCTTGTTTTCTTTCCTTTATACTTTAAAAGGAACCTAACTGGTGGGGGCCCAAATCCCCTGGAAAACAAATCCAGACCCCATTTCAGAAGAAATAGGAGCAAATGTGCAGTGCAATGCTGGAAGTCTCTAATGCTGTATTAATAGTTACAGAGTGGGTGAGTTACTTACAGTTACTTACTCCACCACATATCACAACACTAATTACTGTTCAGATAGATGGTATTATTGCACACAGGATCTTTCACTTCTTGAATCCATAAATAAATAGACATGCCCAGGGCACACCAAAGTAAACTCTGACATCCTAATAAAACTAGCAGAAGAGAAGCACACTTGACATTTAAATTGCCTTGAAAGATTTGATTAAACCAAAATACATATAAAAAGATCCCAAACCTTAAGAGAGGAACTTCAGTGTTCACTGTTTTGTCATTGGAAGACACAAATATTTATCATTCTTTTTTTACATGGTTACAGAAAGAAGAAGAATAAAAATCAGACTGGTTTCCTGGGAAAATTAAGTGATGACAGTATTTGAGACAAAGTTCTATGCCTGCTGTCACCAGGGAAGATGCAACTTGGGGATAAACACATGAAAGCAATATTTCATTACAATATTCTTACTTTTTTAGAGAACTTTTGCTGGTGAATGGCTATTCCATCAAGGGAAACATCCTTTTGTTCTTTCATGGTGATCTAGAAAAGTCTTAACAAAACTAGAATTTAGGGAGGTCCTAAAAATAATTTTGCAGTTTCACAATAACTACAATGGTGCATAATTGGGGTTCCAGTGGAAAGACTGATAGATACAAGTTCATCAGTGTAACAATGAAAGGAGAATGTAAGTCTGGATGAAGGTAGCTCCTGCTCATTCTCATAGCAGATAACAACTGCTAAGATGAAATGTATAGATGTACCATTATCAAAGGGCACATTACACACAAAGTTCAGCCAAAATTTAAAGATATGTAGGTCTACTTAAAAGATTGGAATTGTGCTGATATAATCTGTACGTGGACATTGCAGCTAACACAACTAATCTACAAATGAGGATTCAATTCCTTGAATTCACTCTGACTCACTGACTCACCTGTGCACTGTTAATGGCCTGGCCCTGTGTAGGAGAAAAACAGCAACAGTCCAAGTTAGAGTTAGTGTGCTCCCAGTTGAGTAAGAAGATGAAGAGGTCATATGTTAGAGTTTGTTTTGCATGTCTCTTTATTAAAGTAAAAAAAGAAAAAATCATTAAATCATTAAATCATGGTTTGTTGTTGTGTTGTTTTGGGTTTGTTTTGATTTTTTTTTTTGGTTTGTTTTTTTTTTTTTGGAGGGGTATGGGGAGAGGCAGGCAGGGCAGGACACTGCTATGTTGATATTGGAGGAAGATTTTTGTCATATAAAATACTTAGATAGGATAAAGGTGATAGTAGCACATTTACAAACTGTATATCCACCAGTGTTCCAAGATTGAACAAAGTTATGCAACATTACCTGTAGAGTTGAAAAAGAGAAGCTTCTGTGTATGAAAAGATGTTGTGGTTTTGTATACACCGTACACCTTAACAGCTCCCCACACAGAATTGTCTTTCTAAGTGATGTTTTGCTATAAATTTTAGTTGAAAATAGGCACACAAAGGATAAAATATATGTATAATTTATTGTGTTGGGATTCTACCCATCCAAAATATGCATTCATTTTTTTTCCTCTGATGGAAGATATTTGTTTAAAAGACTGGATTTTTTTCATGCAGAGTTACTGGATTGACCCATTTGCACTTTTAAGGACACTCACCTTCTCTGAAATTACAAGAATTGTCAAAGTCAAAATTTGTAGGACCCCCAGTACTCTGCAAACAGTATAGTGACTCCATAGAAACGTTCTTACTCCAGGACATCTTAAGATTTATGAAGTCGTGTTTCTTAATTAATAGGGTGAATTTTAAACATAGTGTATGATGTTGGTCAAGCAAGCCCTGTCAACATCAATGGGAGTAAAAGATCTTAGCATAGCTTTGAAATTTTACCTCTAACTAATATCAAAAGGGCTTTATTCCCAAGTGATCAGATACTGCATAGCATGTATAAGATCAGATTATTTGAAATATGCTTTCTTAATCAAAGTTTTAATCATGTATTGCTTGCACTAGAACAATTATAAGATTTTACTTATAAACAACTTGGAGCCATTTAGTACCTTTCCATGTATCTTCTTCTCCTTTTCCACGATAAGGAATGCAATAAGCCTTGCATAATGTTTTACCAACTATTATCTGGAAAAGCAGTGTCATGGTTGGACACTGGCGCAATGCCAACGTCCCCATGAAAATGCACCTTCCCTAAATAAATGCTGTGAGATGCTACCAGGAACAGAGCAGAGCAGGCCCAAGCTTAATAGCAAAGGAAAAAAAACTTTATTAAACTACTACTAATACAGAAAACACGTAAACTAAATCCAGGATGAAGACCTTTTAGAGCACCCCTCCTCCTCCCAATTTCCAAAAACACCCAGCCATGAAACATCACCCGGGATTCCTGATCAAATTACCACCCTTCAGGTAATCCATACTCAAACTATCAAGGGAGAGAGAAGTCTCTCTTGCACCACAGGCCCCCCAGGAAACACAGCTGCCACCCTGTGTTTCCCTGTCACACATGGCCACCGCCCGGAGAAAATCTGCCAGTGTGACACTCTCCATTCCATGTCACAGTGCTCTCACCACCGTGCATGGACAGACTGCTCATAGGGCTCCTTTAAGGATGCTTTGCCACAGACCCAAAGATACAACAGTTCAGTTTCTCATCCTGGGACTACAGTCCCCCCATTTTCCCCTGGGGCCGAGGGGTCCAAAAACAGGACTCATCTTCTTCCCGAAGACAGAGGGTATCACCATTCCCTCTTCAGCTTTCTTTGTTTCTCGCCATTCTTGTGCTGTTCGAAGCTGAAACAGGTCTCCTTGGGTCACCACTGCATCCCCCTAAAATGCAGTCTCTATTGCAGGAGATTTTGGTTCAGTCTATGGCCAACAAGAAAAGTCCAGCTAAAAGCTACTTCATCATCTCCTCTCACTTAAATATTTCTTCTTCTAACATCTCAGGTCCCGGACTATCTCTCTTCCACTACAAATCAAGGAGGAGTAATACTTTTAAAAAGCCCTCATTTCCTGGAAAGGGTTAAAAGTTCAGACTCCCTGGACGGCTGATATCTCAGTCCGGCGTTCCGCCTCCCATGCTGGGCATTCCCCCTCCTTCTCCTTCTCCTCTGCCGGCAGATTTCCAGGTGCCTCCAGGCTCTCTGTCTCTTTCCCTCTTGGGCGGGGGGTGGGGGGCAAAGGCATCTCCACTTCTCTCCACCCTTCCGTCCACAGGAGCTGGCTGGGTTCCAGACCTTCAGCCCCTCAGCCTACCTGGACAAGGCCACGTGGCTTCCCCTCCCCCACCCAGCCCGTAGCTGGGCGGGGGAGAGTCTGCACTCTCTGACGACCGGAACCAAAAGAGAGAGTTCTCCTGGGAGTTCTTGCTTTTAACCCCCTGTGTTCTCAGAGGCATGTCCATACTTTCAGTGGTCATTCCAGGTGCCAATATCCAAACCTGACCACTGATTGGTTTGACCCAACTTCCTGGAAGAAATTCACTTCCTTGTCAAACCACGACAAGCAGAAAGAGGGAAATTTGTCGGACAATGAGAAAAGTGGTTGTGCTGAAGGTATATGTGAAAACATTTGTAAGTATAATATATTTGAAAAAGGTTTAGGGTAGAATAGAATAATATATTAAAATATTTTTGAGGCGTTATACCTTTTTACACAATTATTTTTAACATTTAGCTAAGATGACCTTTCTGTATGGGGGTGTTAACTTCAGGTGGCATTGAAAATAACTTTTGAATGTCCACCCTGAAAATTCAGTTTTTCTTAGGCATTTTGGTTTAGACAAATTGATCCAGTCACTCAAAATTGTCAATGGCATATATAGATTAACTAATATGCTATCTGCTAATGACCAGTCAATTTTGGTTTAATGATTGAGATTATTTTTTTCATGGGCATGTGGTAAAGTATTCTTCCACTGATATTTTAGTACCAAGGTTAAACATGAATGAAGGAATTCCTTTTAATGGAGTTATTATATTAAAATATTTCTTGGCATTTCTGAAAATGATGTGTTCAAAGATGGAGTTATCAAGTTTTTCAGGTAAGGGTGCAAAAATCTAAGTAAATGTTCAATGGGAAAATAATCAGGACAAGGAAGTTCTGCTACTTTGAAGAAACTTGGAATTATTTTTTTTCCAACTCAGTTATAATAAAATATGTCTCAGTTGTGTGCTGTTACCAGGAGACATGATTCATAGTTAATGGTTGCTGACAAGAAGCAACCTGCTGCAATCACATATAAGCATTCTCCCAAATTTACTTGAAGATAATTAGATTATTTGCTTTGAATTTGACAGGCTTTGAGTCAAGACTAAGCAGATAAAATAATACAATAATGCACAAATTTCACTTATTCTTTGTCAATATTTTGTTTTGTACAGGTAGCCTATACATATAGTATGTAGTTTTAGAACCTTATTACCTGGGGGAAAACTTGGCAAAAAACTAAACCACCCACAACAAACAGGTAAAACTAAAAATCCCCAAATAATTAGGTCACGCAAAACTTTATAAATGTCAAAAATTACTTAGCTTACCTGAAATTAACTCAACCAGAAACAATTCCAGCTTCCTGACACTGATTGCATTAAGGAGTCAAATTTTCATAAGGATTAACTGTTTATGATACTCTCAGACAAAGCTTTAAGCATTAACACAATCCCACTTAATTACAGGACTACGTAATCCATCCCTTTGATGGATTTGGATTTAGATGGCACATTTTATAAAGGACAATTCTTTTCTATTTGTGTTTAATTCCTCGTTTTTACATCAAACTACATACTTTGTCCTACTTCTCAACATAATTTGCCTTACTCTTCAAGTAGCGAAACTGAGCTAGTGAAATTGAAGTAAATACAATATCTATTAATTTGGGCCAGCACTTTTACTTGGAGTGTGATTGTTTGGGGTTTGTTTGTTTTGTTTTATTTTTCCAATTAACATTATTTATACATGTAAGTATAGAGTTTGATAGTAGCAACATCCTTCCATCCATCCATCCATCCATCCATCCATCCATCCATCCATCCATCCATCCTTTCTCATGTGCACACACACTCACACACATACATATTTTTTACACTGCTCTGCATGCACAGAACAATATATTCTATGTATTTTGTACACTTTACATCTATACACTTCTATCAGCTGCATGGGGCCTCTGTTCTGAGCACTGGGACTGCCCTATATAGGACCCACTGAAGAACATGGCTGTGCCCCAAAGCAAAAGGGGTGATCCCCTAGGGTAAACAGGCATAAGAAAGTGCAAAAAACCACACAGAGGAGAGAAGAATGAGAAGAGAGAAAATTATTGTCAATTCAAAATCATTCAGATTTTGAGTGAGAAACTAAACAGTTTCAGTGAGAAACTAAGCCAAAAACTGCAAGCATTTACATGACAAAAAGATTACCTGGGGACATTGCAGAAGTTAAATAGCTTGAAATATATATTTTGAAGGACAAATATTCCAGAAATCTATATACTTAGAAGAGGAAATTAATCCTTCACCTCAGATTAGTTAACTATATATTACAGTAACTGTATTGATTTTATAGGAGGAAAAAGAAAATTTGGGTGTTGCATCCTCGGTTGGGTTCAGATTAGATGTTCTGATAAATGTTAGTTAGCTGGTTCCGTGTACCCCCATCTCCCCTGCACAATGGTCCGCTCCGGGTCACTTTCCATTGGAGCTTCCCCACGTCAGTCTTGTAACCACCCCCTGTTCATTCCTGAAACTTCCATGTCAGTTACCCCATCCCTGTATCCCTATTCGTTCGGAAACCTGTATCCACCCCTTTCATGTTCCTGTTGGTTGCCATGGTCCAGGTCACCCCCCATGTTGCCTGTCTCCATTGGGCGGGAGGGCTTCCGCCCGTGTCTGCCCGCCCATAATAAAACTCCATGCACCCCTTTGTGTTGCTGCCATCTTGTCCACATGGGCATTTGGAGCAGTCGCTGCTCTCCACCGCAGCACCACACGGCAATAAAACTTCTCAAGCCAACCTCAGGAGAGGGTGTGCCTCCTTCGCCTCTTTACGTCATCCCAGCATCAGTTACACAATGCAGCAGCCCACACGGAGGCTCAGCGCTAGAGCCTCCAAACCAGCGGCAGCCCCAGACTCCCGGCTGGTACGCTGAGACTAGCCAGGCTCCCCGAGCCACCCAGGACTGGGAAAAAGAACTCAAGCCACGTTTGGGAAAAAAAAAATTACCGTAATATCTTCTGTATCACGTGCCTCTTCTACAGAAAGTGAGAAAATTTATACGGTCTGATGTCCACTTCAGTCTGAAAAACTAAGTTTAGAAACCATGTGCTTTTTCATACACTGATATGAAGTGAAATAACTCGTTGGAATGACTGATGGCTTCTATCTTCATATTTCCACTTACAGAAATTTTCAGAGTAACAAAATTCCTTAACTAGTTCCATCTTCTGTATGTGATAATTTAGTTGTTAAAGTAGCTTGACTGTAAAGACAAGTAACAGTTTACTTTCACTGCTGTATATTTCCAAAAAAATAAAAGGAAAAATCATTACATGTCAGCAGAACATTTTTAGACAAACAAAAATCTGCAAGTAACTAAGGTCATGATATTTTTTCCCATCATCCGTACAGTTAAATATGTGTAAAAAGAATCCAAACACCTAAAAGTTAATTCCACTTAGTCTAGACTAGTTGTGACTTTATGTAAATAAATATTATAGACCAAGGTTTCCTAATCATTCCATTATTATGAGGATATTCCTATCATTCCAGTATTCCAGTATTATGAGGATATTCCTAATAAGGAATGTCATCATTATTCACCTCATCTCTCTTAATAAGTGTAGATTAACCAGAATAACTAAAAGAACTAACTTTTTAAATTGTTCATTCAAAAATAATCCATTAACTTGATGTAGTGAACGTGATCTCTTAGCTAGTTCTATGTGTCATACAAATATTTTTTTATTTTCACAGAGTATAATACAACATGTCTGAAACCTGTTACATTTCTTTGTGATGAATAAGTTTACACTGCTTTCAAACAACTGTAAACTTGAGTGTTTCTGTCATGTTCTTCTTGCCAGGAAATTAAGATCTGAAGTAAGCAACACCTTGCCATAACACTGGCCATGCTACAAATAAGCAAATACCCAATTTGAATAAGGGGGGGGGGAAAAAAGATAAGATGTTTTGAAACAACAGATAATCAATGCAGGAGTCTTCAATTCTCTCTGGGTTGTATAACATTGCAATATATTATCAGCCTCACTTAACTATTTATTCTTCCCCAGAGTACCTAAACTCCTGATTAATTTAGAAGTACTGTTAAAGTTACAGTTACCAAAATAACATGTGTTTAATATTTGACTTAACTGCCTTAAGGTTGCTCCAAGAGATGTGAGTGTAAAAGAAAATTAATCACATTTAATTTAAAATTTAAAACAAATTTGTAAAATTTAAAACAAATAATTTTTTTTTTTAGCTTTCTCTGAAAACTGTGATGAAACAAAGATTAAAGATATGTATAGAAGATATGTATCTTCAGTCCAGAATATAGATGCATTGGGTCTGGGCAATAATAGAACATCTGTTGTGGCTGGATGTAGAAGTTGACTGAAATTCGGGACTAGACTAGAAACAATAAAATAATGCAAAATAAAGATCTCTGATACAAATATTTTATTTTTCCAAAGAAATAAAGGTAGATTCATGTTAGCAATGTTAGTATGAGCATAGCCATCATATACTTCTCTCTCTAGCCAGTGGAAGGAAGTTAACATTAAGATCCTAAGGATGTTATGGCAAAATAAGGCATCCTTAAAAGGACCACTTTTTCATCCTATCACAGAGGAGCCATTGGCATGACTCTGTTCCTAATTAGGTGTTAATTCTTTGCTTTTATGTAGAATTTGGCTCATTAGCAGGTAAAAACTTCAGGCAACTCTGCTTAAATTTTTCTCATAAAACTTTGTAAGAGAAATTTAAGAATGACCAATCCAAATCAAAATTCAGCAGACAAAACAATGAAAAAGAATCTTTATTTGTAGAACAATACTTGGAAAGACCTCTTTAGTGGAATAGAAGGAGTAACACGAGGATATGAGATAAATTAATTTAATCATAAATTATAGTGAGGTGTAGCCTGAGTACAGCTCACTTCAGGCATTCATTAAATCTTATGCTGATGTTCCTATTGTGGAAGACAAATACCAATGCAAAGGTTACTGGCATTCTTCTGGGCTGTAAGTGCAAAACAGTAGTCTACTTTCTCCAGAAGGTTTTGCTTACTTAATCAAGATGTAGTAAAGCCTTTTTAGTTTATGTTCCAGACTGTACATGTATATTGCCTGAAATTACTTGATTCTATGTGAAACTTGTCATGTAGAAAACCCCAACCAACTAATAATAAATATGAATCACATTACAAAAAAATGCCTTTGAAATTTTTCACTGATATTTAATAATGATGATACTTCTGAAAATGTAGTGGAAAATTATATTTCTCCAGCCATGTCTTGGTTTAGACAAACAAATATAAAAATAGAATATCTATTCAAAGCACACATCTTCCTTCTAAGTCTTTTGCTGCTAAATCAGATCAGAACAGAAAGGTCCTAGTAGCCAATCTCAACAAATTTATTTGTGTTTTATTAATATGAATCCAATGATTAGTGCCCTTAGTCTCCGTTCTGCTGCAGCCCAAGCAAACAAAAGAGAGCAGAAAGTGTCTAGCCTTTTGTTGCTTCTTTTCTCTCCAACTTCCTTGTTTTTGCCCGGCTCCTCTTTCTTGGGGCGCTAGCCAGGAGCTTCCAGGAGCAGCCGGAGAGAAGCAACAAACACCTTTGTGGGTTCGTTTGATACAGGCAGAGCTATTTAGAGAGCGCGATCATGACCGGGATAAAGAGACTCAAGAGATTGGACACTTGTTGTGCAGTCCAAAGTAGGTTGTATTTGCTCGAACGCTGCACGTACAAGTGACAATGATCAGGGGTCGAGACACAGGTTTTATAGGGGAAAATAAGAGATAAGGTGAAACCAATAAAACAATGCCCAGTATGAATACATTATAGGTAAAATCCAATGGGAATAGCTTCAGGGGGAAGGATGAATACATGTAAAAATACAGAATAGAAACTCCAGCTTTAGGTTTAGGAAACAGAAACTCCCATCTCAAATTCACAAAGCCTTTTTTCTCCGTTTACGTAGCTGTACACTACAACATCTCCCTCTTTTTTGTTTAATAAAATGAACGGAGCTTTGGGGGAAGGAGAAACTGCGGCTATCAAACTGCAGTGTTGTTTTGTTTTCCGTCTTCCCACCATTCTCCTCCCATGGTGGCAGCAGCAACTACAACAGGTGCGGAGGCTGCAAACTTGAGGAAGCAATGCTGGAAATGATTCGCTTAAAAATCCCAAATGATAGCAAAACTAAAAAGATTGCAACTACAAAATAACAAATATCCTTTAGAAGGGACAACACCCACCCAGGAAGATCCTAGCCCTTAAACATGCCTTTGAACCAGTCCTCATTCTCATGATTTTCTGGAGTCAAATGAGGAGCAGGAATGTAGGAATTGACATCCTGCTAGTCTGAAAGAAAAATGAAATCACACAACAGGGTAAACTAACTATAAAAATTCTGAAAGTATAAAGGAAAAACAGGAATTAGGGTTCTCCTCCTCCCTTGCGGCATTTCCTGTTTGACGCAACTGCGTCATCTGTGGGGTCTCCAACAACCCCCTGACCCACCCCATTTGTATCATCACGCAGGGTAGGTCTGTGCTCCCCAATTAGTTTTTTTGCTGGTTGGAGAATTCTCCCCCCCATCCCTCCCCCCCTGAGGAGGTGCTGTCCCCCGAAAGGGGCACTGGCTGATGAAATGGCCTTCCTCATTGCAGTAATACCACCTGCGTTTGGGAGGAGGAGAACTCGATGTTGGAGTTTCTGGGGTTGCTGATGTCGGAGCAACCACTTTTTCCTGAGGACTTTCCAACAAGTCCTCTGCCATCAGTGTGGCTTTTCTTGTGCACTCCTTGATGAGCCAATCCAGCATAGGTGGAGGTGACGCTGGAAGAGCCATGATGACTCGCTGACAGGCATCATTTGTATTTGTGGTGACAATTTCGAACTTGATTTCGTCTCGTGCTTCTTGCCCTTCCACCTTTTTCTCGACTGTGTCTCTCACTCGATCAACAAAATCCATGACTGGCTCTGAAACAGATTGCTTGAGAGCGATATAAGGTATTGTAGGTTCTTTGGAGGGCATACTAAGAAAATGCCCGTTCTGCTGCGTCTTTTGTGAGATCTAACACTGGTTTTGGAATCCCTGCTGCTTGTTTTTGGGCTTGGCTCCAATCCCCTTCACCCACAAGATGTTCGAGGGTGATCTCATCATCCTCTATATCTTTTGCATAATCAGGACTCTGCAAAATTCCTGGAAGAAGGTCTCCTGCAAACCTTTTCCAAGTTCTTTCCCACATTCTGTATTCTGATGGAGGGAGCAAGCAACTGAACAAGCGCTTTAAATCAGTGGGAACTAAGGTGTTAGAATTGAAAGTTGCTTTTAACATGCTCCTAAAAAATTCGCTTTTTTGTCCAAATTCACGTTTTGTTTTGCAGAGTTCCTTTATGCTTTCGTATGAAAGCGGTTCCCATCTGGGGTTTTGCCCTCTCACGTTGTACAACACTGGCGCGAGAAACAAGGAATTTGAATCCTTGCTTGCTTTCTGTTTCTCGGCTTCGGCTTCCCCGCCTTTCCCTTCGCCATGGGAAACAGAGGCCGGAGCTTGGGAAACAGGAGGAGGGGGGGCAGGGTCCAGAGGCTTGGGGGTGGAGGTTTGTGTGGGAGTGGCTGAGGTTGGTGATGCCGTGTGGAGCGGGGCAGGATCGGGTGATGGAACCTCGAGGGGTGGAGCTGAAGGAACCACCTGGAGGTGCGGTGCTGTGGGTGGAGGCATGCAACAGCACCTGGGAGGGGTTTCGTCTGTCACAAGAGAGGAGGAGGGGTCAGGACAAAGGGAAGGAGGGTCAGGGACTGGTGTGGGAGGGGGTACCTGGGAAGGAGGAGTTCCCGCCATGCTTCTTTGTCCATCTTGTGATGAGACAAAGACCCCCACCACGCGGCCGCTGCCATTTTGTGGCAGTTCGTCCCGTGGGGGTTGAGGGAAGGGGTTAGAAGGAGTATAGCATTTTTGGGAACAGCCACAACTGTGAAAAGAATCAAAAGAAGGGTTAGGAACAGAAGTTTCAACAGAGCGATTAGCATTTTCAAACCGTGGGGGTCGGGGAGACGAGGGGAATAAAGCAGATGGACTCTTTCCAGTTTCCCGCATTTCCCGACTGTCTGCACCTTCTTTAACCATGTCATAAACTAACAAAAAGATCCTCATGAAGCCTTTTTTCACTGAAGGATCCCCCTTCTTGGTGCCTTCTGTTAAAACTGTGCCAATCCCCTTCCAAAAAACTTTCTGCCTCACATCCTGAGCAGAGACATTTGGAAACTTTAAAGTCAACCACTTTATAAACTTTTTCACAAAACTTTTAGAAAAACTTTCTTCTGACTCTGTCAGGGTTACTTTTACTTGGTAATAAATCTCTTTCTGCTGTGTGGACAATTTCCCACCCATTCTGCCTGCCAGCAAGCCTCACCTGCCTGCTGCTGAAAAAACAAAAAAACATAAAAAAGTCTAAAAACCAACGGCAGCACCCCGCACGCTGCGCGCTCACGTGCCCTTTCCCTCCGCGGGAACGGGGGTGCCTCCACCCAGATTCACTAACGGGGGCCCTCCCGCATTAGTATTGAATCTTACCAAACCGTCGACCCTTAGAAAACAAAAAACAACAGCGGTTCCCGGTCTGAAGTTGTCTCCTGGGGTGTGCAGAAGCTGCGTCTTCACTCCGCTGGAAACCCGGAACCAGGCAGGAGCCAGAACAGTTTCTCAGCGGTGATAGTGCTGCCGGGGCTGAGCAGAAGGAGTGGAAGCCACCTGGGGCTCGCCGTGGTCCAAGAGGCTTTTCTCGCTGGGCAGACTCTGGCGCTGTCGGCTCAATGGTGGCGGCATCAGCAGCCGTGTCTCCCGCGGTGACAGCGCTGGAAATCAGCGTCTGGAAAAGCCCCAAACCGGAGCGCTTTAAAAACAGCTGCCGCATCAGAGCCCCACGTTGGGGGGCCACTTGTTGCTTCTTTTCTCTCCAACTTCCTTGTTTTTGCCCGGCTCCTCTTTCCCGGGGCGCTGGCCAGGTGCTTCCGGAAGCAGCCGGAGAGAAGCAACAAACACCTTTGTGGGTTCGTTTGATACAGGCAGAGCTATTTAGAGAGCGCGATCAAGACCGGGATAAAGAGACTCAAGAGATTGGACACTTGTTGTGCAGTCCAAAGTAGGTTGTATTTGGTCAAACGCCACACGTACAAGTGACAATGATCAGGGGTCGAGACACAGGTTTTATAGGGGAAAATAAGAGATAAGGTGAAACCAATAAAACAGTGCCCAATATGAATACATTATAGGTAAAATCCAATGGGAATAGCTTCAGGGGGAAGGATGAATACATGTAAAAATACAGAATAGAAACTCCAGCTTTAGGGTTAGGAAACAGAAACTCCCATCTCAAATTCACAAAGCCTTTTTGCTCCGTTTACGTAGCTGTACACTACAACAGCCTTTGTAAAAGTCACAGTGCTGAGCCTCTTGATTCACAGGCAAATATCACATTTCACAAATTATTGTGCCAAAACAAATAAATGGTTGTTGATGTAAGAAAACCCCTAAATAAATAGAAAAGAGAAAAAGGTATGACTAACTTGCCTCATTTTGTGTATCCCTTATCTAGATGTCGATGCCTAAGATGACAGTTCAATTTTTCTTTATAGTGAATGGACAGAAATAAGAATTTTTAATGTGATTTCACTATGCATTGCTTGAATGACTACAGATACCTATAGTTTGTTTAGATAAATGTCATTCAAGATATCTGCAGACTGGTGGATTAGAAATATGAAGTATTTCTAATCCATCTTAAAGTATTTATAAAAAATAAATTATTAAAAATAAATTATTAAAAATAAAAATAAAACCAGAAATTATTCACTGGATAATCTAGCTAACACTTTGTCAAAGCACTTAGGATGATTATTCAAAAATATATTAAATGTACAACAAATGCTGACAATATGGGTTTGGTGAGCTGTAAGATGTCTTGTATTTTATTATTTGCCTTGGTATGAAAGTCAAAACTTGCTATACATAAAATGTGAATGAATTCCACTGAATACTGAAACCTTATAGATAATAATTTTGGATTAGTTATTCCTTTTCCCAGTATTGGTTCCTTTAGGTTTTTCATAAGCAAACATACTCATCTAAAAGCTTGATTTGGATGAGGAGAGAAAAGACAAAAAGAGAAAGTTTTGCAGAAAGTCTTAGTTTTAATAGATGTCAATTTGTGTTCCTGTCTGTCTTGTTAGTGCACTGAAGACTCAGGCAGGACATGTAGAAACAGCAGTAGTCACAAATGGGCAATTGTTTTGAGTCATTAACCATTAACATTTCAGTCTCTCACAATGAGATACATATTTTAGAAAAATCTTGAGTTCTAAATCCCCCAAAACAGACTCCTCTTTATCAGATAATTTACATTGCATATTTTAAAACTGTGATAATTTTCATAATTATTTAATATATCTCAGACTTTAAGTGGTTCTCCTTATAGTTATAGGACTATTATTCCTGCTTGGACAAATACCTTCAGCCTCAATATCATTGTTAAAAGGAACAATGTTGTGTAAAAACACTTTATTTGAAAAGTTAAAGAAATATATACTAAAGAAATATTTTTACATGGACTTTGAAAAAAGGGTATTTGAGTGACTTACAGAGAAGTATAACTGGTTTTTTGTAGAAGTGCAAAAATCACTGTTACATAGGGCCAAAGCTCTGGAATATGTTTGTCCAAATGGTAAATTATTTCTCTTCCCTGAGCCAAAACATACCTATACCACATGGACCTGTATTTCAACTGGTGTTTCAAACATGAATCAGGTTCATATAAATAAATGATAGCTTTTTGGTAGACCTAGAAAAGAAGTTTGACATATTTTCTCCTGTACTTAATGTGACAGGGAACAGGTTTTTGGTAAGGAGCATACCTATTTAGTTCCTGGGAGATATAGCTGGACATATTCAGCCTTGTAATAGTCTGAAAACTCTTCATAGTAAACCTAATTAAATATTGCAACTGTTTACCAAGTGACATATAAGACCTCCTTACAGACTCTGATATAGTTTAACAGCTTCAAAAAATTCTTTAAAAACTCCAACTCCAGACAGTTTTACATTTTCTGTTACGTTGGCCATACTAGACCTTCTAAAGCGTTCTAGTCATGTGTGTTTCCTTGCACAGATCTGTGAAATACAAATACCTTTAAACTGTTTTAATCTCAAAGACTTATATAATGATAGATATTATAATCACATCCATCAGGGATTTCTCTTTTATGTTCTTCCCCCTCACAGAGTATTTTGTTGATATATTCTCAGATTTAGGGATTATGCTGCCTGTCTTTGAACAACCAGATTTGGACCACAGCAATACAGGAGTTGAATCAATGATGGGAATTACAATTTTTTTTTTTTTTATGTGTCTTGCATGCAGGTGTGAAATCACATTTGTCATTGGAAAGATAGGCAGAGAGCTTGCTCTTCCTGGTACTGCAGGGACAATTTGTTCTTAAGGGGATAATTTAGGTTACTTGCTCAACTTTCTTGCAGCCAGGTGGCATGGAAAATGTTATGAATGCATTAGGAAAATAAATGTGCCTCTGATCAGCCTCCAATGCACAGACTGGTCCAGATCTACACTGCTTAACTCTTTTCACCAGTAAAGAGCAGCCAAAGGCAAATTGATCCCAAGCCATGGAAACTCCCAGGTAAAGTCTGGGAATTGTGTAAGAGATTGCTAAATATCCTGGAGAAAAACCTGAGCTTCAAGCCACTCTAGCAGTTTGACATGGGTAGGAAACAACACTTTTGTGCTGGTGCTCAGAAACAGTTACATTTGTTAGCATGGGTGGAGGTTCAGGCAGCTTAAGAAGGGGAAGGGGTGGGAGTGAAGCTAAGAGCTGGGCAGAGGGGTTTGATCTCCAGGGGAAGGGGGGTGGCCACCAGGGATACCAATCCAGTGAGGGGACAGGGAAAGGAGAAACCAAGGGAAGTTGAGACACAGAGGTCCGTTTGGGAGTCTGTCTTTTTCCCCCCGGGAGTACTGACTCTATGGTAAGTAGTTACTGCTGTTGCCAGGGCCGAGGACTTGGGAATTGACTGAGGCAGGAGAATTTATGTCTCCTGCATCTTCCTGTGGTAATTCATTTTTTCAACAAGAAATATTCTAAAACAAATCACAAAGTCCAACATGAACATAGCTGAGTAAAATGTAGTGTTCTCTGATAGATAAGAAATTAGTGTAGACCCAATGATCCCGTTTTGGCATTAACCACTATGTAATAGGTTTTTCAAGAATTAATCATCACACTTGACTGCTTTTTGTCACATATTCAAAGAACATAGAGAAATACATTAAAATGCTGTGTCTCAGTTTACCCTTTCTAAGACAATACTTCCTGACCTCACAAAAGCACTGTGATGTTCATGCTCTGACTTTTCAGAATTGTAGGAACAAGAGCTTCAAATTAGTGGTATAGCTGGTCATTTGAATGCAAATTCACAAGAACTGCATACTCAAAACCTGTCTACAACACTGCTTATCTGCCTTTATTGTGATGACTTTGACACTACTGGTCTTTATACTTGATGAGACATGCTTCTGTTTAGGAATTCTAAAATGATGAGAAAAATAATACAAGCTAAAAATTCAGGACAAATGCTTATAGCCTTTCATGGGTCAGTGCTACATATCAAATCAATGAAATGTTTGCTGAAAACCCATAGTAAATGGCAAATCAATTCACCAATCTCTTCAGCAATGTTTTCATCCCTAGCCTATGCAGCCAAATGATTACGTACATACTCATTATTTTATGTCTATCATTTCAAGGAGTCAATGAGTGATGTCTCTTAATAATCTGAGAATACAAAAATAAAACCTTAGCCCAAGTCATCAATCTCTGGCAAGAAATATGACTTGGCTGAAAAATCCAGAGAGCAGCTTAACAAGATAGAGAGAGGCCATCATGAATTAGATGATGTACCTTCTACAATATTATGACTAATATTTAGATAACAGTTACTTATATTTCTTCACAGCATGGTCTGAGATAAAATTAATTTGAGAACTTCTGAAAAATCTCAATATTACCTAAACAAACAAAATGCTTTTAAAATTTACATGATAAACAAGCTAGACTAAGTCTTAAACTGTATATAGAGGTGAATTGTCATTGCAAGGCATTTTGATAATGTCTAGTAACAATTACTTGGAAATTAATTATGTCTGAAATATCTAGGACTGCAAAGGACCTGCTGGGTAATGCAGTTTATTATTGCTTGGCAATCCATCCTTGTCTCTTACAAGATACTTCTAAACATAGCAAATTCTTAAAACTTAGCTTCTTTTATCATC